>NC_066885.1:13166807-13276807 GCF_022985175.1 Labeo rohita
CAGACTCTACCTTCAGCGAGTTCAGACCAGAGCTCTCCTATGACATTCTCCACCAGAAAGGTGCGGCTCTGTCGGTTACGGCGCACATGCTCCTTGGCTGGTTATTGACAGAGAGAGACAGGAAGTGTGTGTGAGAGGGAAGGCAGCGTGAAGCTGTTTGTGTGTGTGTATGTGGCAGTTCTACAGGCAAGGCGACAGGATGAAAAAAGGAATATGGGCTGAATGTGGTTTCCTTAAGCAGGAGGATGCTGCGGGAAGAAAACTTCTAATGGAATGCAAGACTCCTTTAATTCATAAAATGTAAAGAAAAACAGTAAAATGCTGTAATTATTTAATTACTTATTTGAAACTTAAATTTTAAGGATGCATGATTAAAATTCTGGGTGAAACTGATAGTCTTATAATTATTTTAATGTTATTCTGAAAACAAAATTATCTAAATATATTACAACTAAAACACTAAAAAGTAAAAAAAACTTGCTAAAAGTCAAAGTCAATATAGGCATCAATCACCTAGAAATGTTTTAAACATGCAACTGTCTTTTATATTTTTGTGGATTTTTCCTGTAATAGAGACACTGTTAATCAAATTTAATGAAATAACCTGCACTAGATTGTTTGATTTTAAATGTAATGTAGTTTATTCAGTTTTATTAGCATTAGCCCAGCCTATCATGTTTGCAAATAAGTACATTTTAACTAAAATCCTGATATGTACTCTACCAGTCAAAAGTTTTTAATCTTTTTAAAAGAAGTAAAATTTGGAAATATTTTTACCATTTAAAACAACTGTTTTCTATTTGAATATATTATAAAATATAATTTATTCCTGTGATTTCAAAGCTGAATTTTTAGCATCATTACTCCAGTCACATGATCCTTCAGAAATCATTCTAATATTCTGATTTGCTGCTCAAAAACATTTATTATTACTATGATGCTGAAAACTTCTGAGTACAATTTGTTTAGGTTCTTTGATGAATAGAAAGTTCTAAAGAACAGGATTTATCTGAAATAGAAATCTTTTGTGACATCATAAATGACTTTATCATCACTTTTTGTCAACTGGAAGCATCCTTGCAACAAAAGCCTTTTATTTCAGATAAATGCTGATCTTTGGATCTTTCAGCATATTAAATCAGCATATTAGAATGATTTCTAAAGGATCATGTGACTGGAGTAATGATGATTACAGAAATAAATTACATTGCTCAAGGGACTCACCTCAGTCGTGTTATTGAGGGAGGAGAGAGCGCTGGTTATTCACTTCCTCCACCGTCCGGTAGGGATTGAAGGTGGAGGGAGTGAATAACCAGCGCTCTATCCTCCCTCAATATCACGACCGAGGTGAGTCCCTTGAGCAAGGCACCGATCCCCCAACTGCTCCCCGGGCGCCGCAGCGATAGCAATATGGCTGCCCACTGCTCCGGGTGTGTGTTTACGGTGTGTGTGTGGGTGTTTGTTCACTACTCACTACTGTGTGTGTGCACTTGGATGGGTTAAATGCAGAGCACAAACTCTGAGTATGGGTTACCATACTTGGCCTCACGTCCTTTCCTTTCCTTTCCTTTCCTTTCCATTTTAAAATATATTCAAATAGAGTAGTTATTTTAAATAGTAAAAATATTTCACATTATTACTGCTTGTGCTGTATTTTGGATCAAATAAATACAGGCTTGGTGAGCAGAAGAGACTTCTATAAAAAACATTTAAAATCTTACTGTTCAAAAACTTTTGACTGGTAATGTACAGTATTGCTCAAAGCTGCCATTTAGCCAGTAAGTCTCAAATACTCCATACATCTTTCCACAATTACTTCCTCTCTTTTTCACTTTTCGTGAACTTCCTGACTGCAACCGGAATGTAAAAGTCTCTTTTCATTCACTGTGGAGGGGGAGATTGTCCTGGTGTGATAAATGTAGTTGGTCTCATGACATCAGAGGATAATGGCCATCCTGGCAGTTGTAAACATTCCCAAACAGGAAATAAGCTCTAAGGGAGAGTGAACGCATGAAGACTGAGATTTCCTCCAACGTACAGAAAACAATGAAATGGACCAGCAGACGTGTTTTCAGTACGTGACAGGTTCTGATAGGGCGTGGGAGACCTATCCACTCAATCTAAAGAGTGTTTTAACCACACAACAGATCCACATCTGAAATTCCTGTACCACCCTGATAGCAAATTCAAGACTAATTAGCTGCATTCTATTTTCTATTTTAGATTATCTAAATATCAAGGCAGACATAACATAAGAGACATAACATCTTAAAGGGATAGTTCACCCAAAAATGAAAATTCAGTCATTAATTACTCACACTCATGTTGTTTCAAATCTGTAAGACCTTCATTCATCTTCAGAACACAAGTTAACTTTATTCAACAATTTCTTCTCTTTTGTGACTATTTTAACAATGTCCTTACTACTTTTCTGGGCCTTGAACAAGTCAGTTGCATTGCTGTCTATGGAGGGCCAGAAAGCTCTCATAGTTCATCGAAAATATCTTAATTTGTGTTTCGAAGATGAACGAAGGTCTTGCAGGTTTGAAACGACATGAGGGTGTGTAATCAATGACAGAATTTTCATTTTTGAGTGAACTATCCCTTTAAATTAATGAAAAAACACATCCAGGCGCTCAATTTCTGCAAGACATCCCTTAAAGTGAAACCTTATCTCCTGTCAGTCTTAGGCTGCCCTGCACAGAAGGAATAGATGTATGGCTGTCAAACAGACAGCCCCTCTGTGCTACCCTGCTTCTCAACGGGTCGCCACACACAATTGCTTCCTGTCTCAGGCTTTTACTGCCAACTAAAATTAACCACTTTTCAGTGCTCACTATTGAATATCAAATATACAGAGCACAAATACTACTGCTGCTAAAATAATCAATAAACACTACTCCTTTTGTCCTTCCTCCGTTCTTTTTTTCCCTCTCTCTCCATCTATAGAACAGCATATGCAGAGAGGTCAAATGCAATTTTCTTTTGATGCATCATGCTCATTTATATTTCACCTCTTTTATTTGTCACCGCATCATTACTTTACCTTTTGCTGTTATTTTTAACTTGACAGCACAAAAAACATCTAATCAACTTCTCTGTCACTCCTTTTGTACGTGCAGAGGTTTAGAATTACAGATGTGCTTTCAGAGCTGCTGATGTCATCAGACTGAGGTCACTGATGTCTACACTGCATGTAGACCGATATAGTTTGTTACAGGAATGATTGTTCTGCTTCAGCTGTCTCAGATACAATCTGAGATTCTTAAATGTTGACATTAACCAATAATAATTAAAATGTAATCAAATGTGGCTAAGAAACAGATTAAGAAACATTGTCAACATTTTTGGTATAATTAAAATTGTTTTCTTTCCAAAGGAATGCAAGGCATGGCCTCAAACAATTACACGATTATAAATAAATGTGCATGCAAACTTAGAAAGAGAGCTGGGGAGAAGGAAATTTATGAGGCAGGGGGATTGTGAATTTGCCAAAGCTGTTTCTCATGCTGGCATCACCATTCAGCAGTGGTCCAAATGACTGTTACCTTCTGAACGCACATGAAAAATGACTTTTCATTGACATTTCTAAAATCACAGGCCAATGAAATCCTATATACGCAAGTGAAAATATGTGTATGTGCATGCGTTGTCAGTCTGTAATAAGGAAATGAGAAGGGCAATGGAGGTGAACCGGAATGGACTGGAAGACAGAGAGAGTGCTTCTGTGTTCCTGTGAGAGAGGCAGACAGCAGTGGGTGGAGGAGAAATATGGCAGAAAATGCTCTGCCTGTATACAAAACACCTTTATGCCTGAATTTGATGCAGTTACATTTTGCTATGGTGTGTGATGTAAACTGGCAAGACATACCGTGATATGGATTTGTTCACAGCATACAGTTAAGGTCAAAAGTTTACATCCCCCTTTCAGAATCATTAAAATGTTAATTATTTAACCAAAATAAGAGGAATCATACAAAATCCATGTAATTGTTTATTTAGTACTGACCTGAATAAGATATTTCACATAAAAGATGTTTACATATAGTCCACAAGAAAAAATAATAATTGAATTTATAAAAATGACCATTCAAAAGTTTACATACACTTGATTCTTAATACAGTGTTATTACCTGAATGATTCACAGCTGTATTTTTTTGTTTAGTGATAGTTGTTCATGAGTCCCTTGTTTTTCCTTAACAGTTAAACTGCCTGCTGTTCTTCAGAAAAATTCTTCAGGTCCCACAAATTCTTTGGTTTTTCCAGCATTTTTGTGTATTTGAAATCTTTCCAACAATGACTTCATGATTTTGAGATCCATCTTTTCACATTGAGGACAGCTGAGGCACTCACATGCAACTATTACAGAAGGTTCAAATGCTCACTGATGCTTCAGAAGGAAACACAAAGATCAGGGTAAATTTAACTTATTTTGTCTTCTGGGAAACATGTAACTATCTTCTGTAGCCTCTGAAGGGCAGTACTAAATGAAAAAAATATATTATATGCATTCAAAATAAGAAAAATGTACACATCTCTATTCTGTTCAAAAGTTTTCACCCCCTGGCTCTTAATGCATGTTTTTTCCTACTGGAGCATCAGTGAGTGTTTGAAATGTCTGTAATAGTTGCATATGAGTCCCTCAGTTGTCCTCAGTGTGAAAAAATGTATCTCAAAACCATGCAGTCATTGTTGGAAAGGGTTCAAATTCACAAAAATGCTGGAAAAACCAAAGAATTTGTGGGACGTGAAGGATTTTTCTGAAGACCAGCAGGCAGTTTGACTGTTCAGGACAAACAAGGAACTCATGAACAACTATCACAAAAAAAACAGCTGTGGATCATTCAGGTAACAACACAGTATTAAGAATCAAGGGCATGTAAACTTTTGAACAGGGTCATTTTTTATAAATTTTTATAAAATTTATAAAATATTTATATTATTTTCTCTTGTGGACTCTATGTAAACGTATTTTATGTGAAATATCTTATTTAGGTCAGTACTAAATAAAAAAATAACATGCATTTTGTATGATCTCTCTTATTTTGGTAAAATAATTAACATTTTTAATGATTCTGAAAGGGGGATGTAAACTTTTGACCTAAACTGTAATTACCGTGGAATGTAATAGGCTGTTTCTTCAACTATGGGCACTCCCTAAAAATTACACTATTCATACTCACTCTAGTTTATTTAATTAGTCAATTTTTCTTATCTATAATCAGTCAAAAAATACATAAAAGGCATGTGCAAAGTAAATAATAAATAAATGAGATAAATAAAATAATAAATAATAATATAAAAAAATAAAGAACGAAGCTGTGGTAAAACAATAACAATAATAACATTAATAACAAGTAAAAGTGCCCATAGTTGAAATACCACAAAATAGCATCTCTGTGTTCATGCATGGTAGTAAATACAATATGGTTCAAAAGTTTGGGACCTTTGCTCACCAAGGCTGCTTTCATTTGATCAAAAATACAGTAAAATAGTAATATTGTAAAATGTTAAAATTTTAAACAACTGTTCAAATGTATTTTAATTTTTTTAATGTTTAAAAATCTATTCTTTGAGCACGCATTTATTTGAAACAGAAATCTTTTGTAACATTACACATCTTTACTCTAACTTTTGATCAATTTAATGTGTCTTTGCTGAATAGAAGTATTAATTTCTTTAAAAAAATCATCGTATTGACCCCAAACTTTTGAACAACAATATATATGTAATATATATTCATATATACAAGCAAACACATGCATTAGGAAAGGCCAAATACGTGTCTTTACTGTCAATTTAATGTGTCCTTGAGGAATAAAAGATCCACCTTCTTTAAAAAAAACTCAGGAAAGGCCAAACAATGATATATTAGACATCTAAAATGATCTTAAATTAAAAGCTATTCATCTCTTCCTCGCTCCCTCGCTCCCTCCCACTGTTTTCTGCATGCATCATCACCTTCTCTCCTTCACTGCGGTGAGAGTTTAATAGGCATGTCTGACTGCAGGAGTCCTGCAGCTCTAGTTTAGGAGTATCCCTCATTTCAGTGCTAGTTTAATCTGTTAAGATTGATTTCCATTTTAGTTTACAGCGTTGTTAATCTGGTATAACCTCTCCTTTAGAAAGAAGCGGATGTAAAAAAAAAAACAAATAAATAAATAAATTACATTAAATTAAAGAATACGAAAAACATCTCTACAGTCCACTATTCTACTAAACAAGGTAAAATCATGATCGGCCCAACAACTTACTACAGCTTATTTGGCCTTTTGAAGAAGAACTAATCACTGACCAACAACAAGGTTGATGGGATCAAAACAAACAGACAGAGAGTTTAAGTACTATGGCATAAACTTGAGCATGACTGGGATAGTATGAGTATGATTTGGTTTATCCTTATAACAGAATGCTTGTGGTGCAGCTGTAATATGGTAAAAGACTGTATGGGTAGCTTACCCTGTGTCATTCCCCCTCCAACATTCTCAGTTGGGCTGTAACCGTTCAGGGCCGTTTTGTTGCCCAAATCAACCATTTGGTGGAGACGCAGCTTTCTGCAGTAAATGGATGCAGCCTCTGGTTCCAGAGCAATGATCAGCTGATCAGGGTTGTCACGAGAAACCAGACCAGCCTAGATGAGTACAGAGCACAATGACAAGACATTAAAAAAGGAGTGAACATTTTACCCTCAGTAAACTGTAAAGGAGAAGTCCACTTCCAGAACAACAATTTACAAATAATTTATTCACCCCTTGTCATCCAAGTTCGTGTCTTTCTGTCTTCAGTCATAAAAAAATTATGGTTTTTGAGGAAAACATTTCAGGATTTTTCTGCATATAATGGACTTCATTGGTGCCCCAATTTTGAACTTCCAAAATGTAGTTTAAATGCAGCTTCAAAGCGCTCTAAATGATCCCAGCCGAGGAAGAAGAGTCTTATCTAGCGAAACGATCAGTCATTGTTTTCGAAAAATAAAAAATTGGTATACTTTTTAAGCACAAAAGCCCATGTAGCACAGGCTCTGGGATGCGCGTTCTTGAACGATTTGTTCATTTTGAGCAAATCTTTAATGTGACTCAGGAAGAACGAGTCGTCTCTTGGAGTGATTCGTTCAATCGCGCATGCGCAACATCCTATTAGATTCTGTACCGGAATTAGTTCACCTGTTTTGAGTCTTCAGTTTTGAGTCATTCATTCATCTCATGGGGCTGTCACGTGCTGATTTTGCTAAAATGAATGAAATGACTTGGAAAAAGATGTGTTCATTTTGCTGAACGAGACTCAAAGGTCCGAGTCGGTAAAATGATCCAAACTTCCCATCACTACTACGAATCACATCTTTGAATCACCACAAGTTCATTGTCTGTGTACTCCGGCTTAAAAAGGTAGAGTATGTCGAAAAACTCTGTTATTTTCTCCTACAACTTCAGAATCTTTATTTGTAAATTGTTGTTCTGGAAGTGGAGTTCTCCTTTAAGACTTAAAAATTCACATTTACTTTAAGTAAAGATGCATTACTTATCTTTACTTAAATAAATCTAAAATAAAATAAATTATGAATATTAGATGAAAAACTTTAAAAGTTTGTCCTGGCAACTAACTTAAGTCAGTTTTTAAGTTATGGCATTGCATTATTAACAGGAAATTTAATAGAAGCCCATTAAATCCCCAAAAATTTAAATAAAATGAAACATTTAAACTAAATATATTAGTAAAATCAAATTGTGTTAATTGTAGTTAAATATACACTACCAGTCAAAAGTTTTTGAACAGTAACATTTAAAGTCTTTTCTGCTTACCAAGACTGCATTTATTAGATTTGAAGTACAGCAAAATACAATTTTGAAATGTTTTGACTATTTAAAATAACCATTTTCTATTTGAATATATTGTGATTTCAAAGCTAAATTTTTAGCATCATTACTCCAGTACTTCAAGTAGAATTTTTTCAGGTTTCTGTGATGAATAGAAAGTTCAAAAGAACAGCATTTATCTGAAATAGAAATCTTTTGTAACATTATAAATGTCTTTAGCATCACTTCAGATTAATTTAGCATCTATGCTAAATAAAAGTATTAATTTCTATAATTTCCTTCCAATAAATAAATAAATAAATTAATTAATTAATTATACTGACTCCAAGCTTTTGAATGGTATAGTGCATAATGTTACAAAAGCTTTTTATTTCAGATAAATTCTGATCTTTGGATCTTTCAATTCATGAATAATACTGAAAAAAAAATGTACTTAGCTGTGTTAAATATTGATAATAATAATAATAATAATAATAATAATAATAATAATAATAATAATAACAACAACAACAATAATAATAATAATCAATAATGTTATTACAATAATAGAGTAATAATCATTACTCCAGACTGTAGACTGGAGTAATGATGCTGAAAATTTTGCTTTAAATCGCAGGAACAAATTACATTTTAAAATATATTCAAATAGAAAACAGTTAATTTACATACTAAAACTATTTCAAAATTTTACTGTTTGGCTGTACTTTGAAACAAATAAATGCAGGCTTGGTGAGAAGAAGAAAATTCTTTAAAAAACATTAAAAATCTTTTGACTGATGTGACTGTGTTTTACTTACTTTTCAGGGTGTTTTTATTTATTTAGAGTGTGTAAATAAATAATTAATCAAACTGTATTGACAAATATCGTTTGAAGTTTAGCATGTCATACTACAGCACATTGCTTGAAGTCAACTACACATGAATCTAAACCATTTATTGCAGCACAATGAATATTAACTGTCATGACTCACTTATGGGGTAAAGGCATATTTAAATGATGGCTGGTCAGATATATCAAGATCATATTACCTTACTTGAAATAAGAGGGTGTGTAAAAACATAAGAAAACACACACACACACGCTGTGCTGAGTGACACTGTTTGCTCTGAATGCGCTGCAGGATTCGGTGAGTTATGGGGCGACAGTGTGAGCAAAATGCACAGCGAGAGACAGAGGTGAGGCAATGCAGTGTCCTTTCTTTCTGCAGTCGGAGAGCTGAGTCACTGCACATACACACACACACTCAGATACACACAAACACGCTCCTGAGGCAAGCTTTGCAGGAATTCCCACTGCAGATATCAGGTGTTGCAAACTCCCCCTTCTTCTCCGCTCTTTCTCCTGCTGTTCTCTCTGATTTCTTGCCGTATATCGATGTAGCTCAAGCGCTTGTGGCTTCCCCACCTCATTTTGTCTTTGCTTTGGATTGAGATAAAAGAAGCCGAGGCCACACCCTGCTCTTCCTCCTTTCCTGTCTCTCTCTTGAGAGAGAGAATTCACCCCTCTTTTTACTACTGTACTGTAATTATAATTTTAAGGCACATTATTTATAGTAACTAATGTCTTTTCAGTTTGTTTAAATAATAAATTGCATAGAATAAGCAACAATAATAAATAGCTTAATAGACTTTCTGGTTAATTTTTTCACTTTTTGACTTGATGTCTATTGCCTTCATCCACCTCAGGGATCCAATCACAAACGTTCAGCACTAAATACATGTGCATATGAGAAGCAAAACATATATGGGCCATTTTAAGTATTCAAATCTTAGATGTTTACTAAGATCCTTCTATAATCTATTGAAACCCACAATAATTTTTAAATTATTAGTAAGCCTAATATATTTAAAATCATAATTTATTGGGTATTTTCAGTTGGGAGGTGGCTGTCCAAAACCCTAACCCCTAAATTTCAACTTATGAAAATTATATTTAAATTTAAAAATATTCCATTGTTGTTTTTAAAAGTACTTTTTTGATTTTTTTTTTAAAAAGTGAAGTTCAAAAAAATATTTATTTTTATACTTTCTTTGTCAGTTTTGAAACTTTATGTTAAAAAAATGTGTCCTGCAATTTTCACGTCACTACCGAAACAGTGTTTTAGTCCATTGGCTGAGACTAATTGTAACTATACCCCTAAATTTATGATCAGGAAATATTCCTCTGTCCCTCTCTCTCACAGTTAGATAGGTTCCTTCATTGTGAGGTAAATGTGTTCAAAAGTATGAAAAAGCTGTGTGTAACTTCAAGGAACGCCACTACCGAACACCTTTTTTTTTCTGCAATTAAACACACTTTTTGGGGAGTTATCCCATAACATTTAGTTTTTATTAGGGATGGGACGATACACCTACCTCCCGATTCGATACGATTCCGATACTTGGGTGCCGATACGATATGTATTGCGATTTTTTTAAGAATTCCGGTTCTACAAGTATTGCGATTTGATATTGTAATGTGTAGCGATTTTGTTTTTTTCTCTCTAGACCATATGGAAAAATGTGAATAGTACACAATATATACACAATAAAAAAAACATTTTAGCATTTTTCCTGTTTTATTTCAGTTTATAACAAACTAAATATTTCAGCATAAACAAACAGCCACTAACTTATACAATGTCTCATTTAGAGTTCGTTGGCTTGCAGACGCTTCTGCTTTCTCAGGTTGCTTGGCGTTTAACTCTGGATGATGTCGAGCAAGATGCGCACTCATGTTAGTTGTATTACCACAGTAGGTTACCAGTATTCGACAGAGTTTGCACACTGCTTCAGACATGTCTAGCTGTTCATTCCCTGGTAATTTGTGAAATCCAAAGTGTTTCCACACTTTGGATTTAAAGTGTGATGGTGCAGGCTGTATATCTCTTGCTGTCTTTCCTTCCGCCATTTTCAATTTTTCGTGTTTGCTAGTAAGAGATGTGACATCATGTAACCGATACAACACATCGCCCTCTGCTGAAATAAAAGACGTAACTTTCGTCCGCCTCGTTTATAAGTAAGTGCTAAAATAAAGCAATGTATTTAATATGAATTAATATCGATTCTGGTGTAAAAAAATCGATTTTAAAATCGTAAATTAAAAAAAAAAAAAATCGCGATAGTTAGGTGAATCGATTTTTTGTCCCATCCCTAGTTTTTATATGTGTACGACTGTTCAGAACTGTACTAGCTAACCATGTGCTGATTATCATCTTTGAGCAATGCTCAAAAGTATTTCAAATGGTCACTACCAAAACATTTGATGGAGTTTCGGTAGTGACATCTTTGTTTTTTTGGGTGTTATACCATAAAATTGTCACTACCGAAACAGTCACAGCCAAAACATGTCATCATTGTTTCAGTAGTGACAAAAGGAAACACACAATCCTCATATTTGGGGGAAATAAACTAAATTTTAGTACAGTTATGCACATTTTTTGTATTTTGGTATGTTTTAGTATGTGGGTTAAGATTCTGTAATGTGATGTGGTTGCTGTGGTGGGATGTTTTGTCAAAAATAAAAGATGTTATGATATTTTTGGTTCAGTGTATACTTAAACTAACAAATCCTTAACTTTGAAATCAGTATGATCAACTTTTTGCCTTTTACAAATAAAAATTGGATCAACAAATCTCATAAATTACAACTGAAATATTGTTAAAAATGTAATTGTTATACATTTACCTCTAAAAAAAAAATAAATATTAAAATAGCAATAATATATATTTACAATGTAGATGTAAGCAAATTATTAAGATCACCTTTCTTAATAAATTTTATTACTGTGTTTCGGTAGTGACAAATTTGGGGAGAGGACAAATATTCCAAAATTTTCTGAACATACAATATGAGAAATAACTGCACAATTAGTAGAAATGTGTACCTTGGATATTTTATTTGCACACATACAAAATTTGTGGAAAAAGATGTTTCCAACTCTGACTTTAGACCAATTCTTTGAACCAAACACTAATTTGTCCTCATGCATTAAAGCATTACTTGTTAACCAATGGATGCACTAAAACAAGGCTTTGAATTTCAATATTAGAAACTAACTAAGTTTAGTTACATGCGATAAACTATAAATTACAATCTGTCTAGCTACCTGCAATCAGTCACCTACAATGGATGTAAATAAGATCCTTTAATCTGTTATTAATACAGCTCGAATACATACCCTACACACACACTGCCTAATCGTCCACAGATCCACACACACATGCTCACAAATCACAATGATGCCAACCCTGACAGAGTAAAACAGTCAGCGATACAGTTTCACATGTACGGGTCTCTAAGGTGGTCCAATGAGAGACAGTGAAAACAGACAAACAGTGGCTACATCTAAGAGATGAGATCACTGTCTTTCCTTTTTCCTTTTCCTTTAATCCCTTTGCTTTTCCTCTCTAACATTTACATCCTGAATTTCTGTATTTCTCATTTCTGTTCTATTTTAAACAGGCATGGCAGGAAAACAGTGCTCTATAACCTTTTTCTCTCTCTCACTAAAGCTAGAGGAAGTTCACAGCATACAGTAATTTAGTGCTGCAGTACCTACAAACATCCACTAGGGATTTGTACAGCCTATACTTCAAACTCGTGTGAAAATTCTTGAGTAATTACATTAATTGAAAGCACATTTAGCACATTATGCACAGACCTCTCTCCAATTTCAAAACACAACATAGGGCATTAATCAAAGCGTGACATGCATTTTCGCGCATATGTGGCTGTGAGAAAGAAATGTAATACCTTATATGCTGCCTCTCTCATAAACTGCTTCGCCGGCATTTTCCAGATGGCTGGTACTGTGATGACCCATCTGACGTCAGCATTATCAAAATCTGCTCCTGCTTGGTCACTCAGCTCCTGTATCCAATGACAACAATCCATTTTTGAATACTTTTATATAGCAAAGACACATTAAATGAATCAAGTGATGGTAAAGACATTAATGTTACAAAAGATTGTATTTCAAATAAATGCTGTTCTTTTGAACTTTCTACTCTTCAAACAATCCTGAAATAAAATGCATCAGTTTCCACAAAAAGCAGCACACCTGTTTTTAACATTGATAATAATTAGAAATGTTTCTTGAGCACCAAATTAGCATATTAGAATGATTTTTGAAGGATCATGTGACACTGAAGACTGGAGTAATGATGCTGAAAATTTAGCTTTGTCCATTTAAACATTTTAACATTTAATATTTACAATATAACCTTTCATATTTCATGCATTACTGTTTTAACTGTGTGAAAATGTAGCCCTGATGGGGTACAAAAATCTTATCAACCCCAAACTTTTAAATGATAGAGTACATGCTAAAATAATGTAAATAGACCGGTTTTAACAGAAGATTCTAGATGATAATAGTACCAAAACATACCTTAAGAGCCTGCTCCTTAAAGAAGGCCAGAGCATAAGCAAAAATATCCAGAGCTTTCACCTTTTTCCCATTGGCCGCATTTAAATCCGTATCGATGGACAGATTCTGAAGAAGATAAAATGACAATAATGCCTCTCATAAACAAGAAAACACAAGACATGCCATTTGAAATGCATTTATATACTTGATATACCTATCACCTCATTCACAATAAGTAAAATATAGTTTAGAGACTGTCATAAATTAGAAAAAAGTTTCATTTCTAATCTTTACTTGCTATACAAGTAGCCAGTAATATTTGAAAATATCCCTGCAGTATAAGACATGAAGCTTATTTTCAGAAAAAAACATGTCCTCACACTTATGATCAATAATTTCCTCAATGCGTATGTGTGCTTGGATTCTCAGTCCCCTCAGGTCCAAATCTAACAAAAAAATCAATACTGTATGAGTGTGTGTCCTTACTGCAGTGGTGTGTAGTTTCATCTTAAACTTCTCCAGGTAGAGCCATTGCTTAGACTCGGTGGGATCCAGGTCGTGGTAAAAATCTCGGGCTGCATAACCAAAACTGTGGAACTTCCTGTCTGGGGTCAATAGAATGGTGGTGGGCGTCTTCTGATTGGACACACCTGGGTCCCCACCCTCCCAGCGCCTAGCAACAAAGGGACATCAACCAATGAGAGAGCGAGTTTTACAAAGATCTAATGGGATTTTAAAATAATAGAACTTGGAGCTGCTGTAGCTTTTCACCTTTCCTCCTAATTAGGAAAGAACTGGCCTAAGATGACCTAAAATATCCCTCAACTCAACCGAGCATTATCATCCTCATTATCCATATCAAGGCAGTCATAAAACCAGCACAAGCATCGTACAGAGACAGAGGCATATAAAATATTCATGGGCTTTTACTTCCAGGACGAAGCACCTCAGTGTAAAACAGAACAAGCAGCCTGACAGACTATCTGAAGTGACAAAGAGAGAATCACATATGTAACCATGGACCTCAAAACTAGTCCTAAGTCGCACGGGTATATTTGTAGCAATAGCCAAAAATAAACCGTATTGGTCAAAATGATAGATTTTTCATTTATGTCAGAAATCATTAGGATATTAAGTAAAGATCACGTTCCATGAAGATATTTTGTAAATTTCCTACCATAAATATATCAAAATTTAATTTTTGATTAGTAATATGCATTGCTAAGAACTTCATTTGGACAACTTTAAAGGCGATTTTCTCAGTATTTTGATATTTCTGCATCCTCAGATTTCAGATTTTCAAATAGTTGTATCTCAGTCAAATATCATATCTATCAATGGAAAGCTTATTTATCCAGCTTTCAGAAATTTCATTACCATAACAGAAAACTGACTTCATACACCATTTAATATTGAAATGATTTTATAGATCTGCTAAAATTTGACTATAATTAGAAAATGGCAATTTAGCTCTTTAAAAAGTTAATTCTTAAATATTTTGGATATTTTGTTATGTTATGCACTAAAATGTATACATATTACACGTCTAAATGCATTTCGAGGGCACTGTATAATCCGCATTGCATTACAAAAAACAAGTCAATTAACAATTCTAAGCTAGCTGTAATTAGTTGTAATAGTCCATAAGGTTTCATCTTATCAGAGTTAATCATTTTGGTCTCTATAAACAAAGTAAAAAAATGACTCAGGGATTCTGTGGAATCAGAACAGACTGGGAGTCGATCCTTTCATCTCTTATTAACCAACTCAAAGCAGCTGTCTTCTTGACTCTAAACAGATTTGGTAAGAGTTTTGTGAGTTTTTAAAAGGAAAGCTGCGTTTATGTAAAGATTAAAGGACTAGACTATCAGTCCTGCCCAAATAATCTCAAAGGCCTTGGGCTTTTTGTCTTGTGTGTGTAAATCTCTAGCAGAAGACCAACCACAATTCGAATTAGATTTAGCTCAGTGTAACCAGATATCAAATATGTGAATATTTATAGTAAAGACACTGTCTATAGATGCACTTGTGCTATTTAACATAGAATGCTATTTCTAACTTTCATAATGAGTCTAATGCCTAAAATTAAGCCCACATGCCCGTTTGGCCGGGAAACACGTGGCTGAATCTGCCCAGCAGGTACTCTGGAGAGCTGACCTTAGAGTCAAAGGTCACATGACCATGTAGGTCAGGTCAGGGTTACAAAGCAGCTGTGGGTTTACCATCATATAAAACACACACTAACATTAGACCGCTCAGACCAGTATATATACGCAGTGGGACTGTACATATCTAATCATTTTTAATGGGGCAACTAAGTGCCCAGAAAGAAAGACGCCTGTGAGTTTAACTGAAATAGAGACATGTCCGTCTAATGGACTGACAATCATATTAATGTCTGCAGAAGAGATAAACTACGCAGAGTAACTACAAAACCTAATCTGTTACTTCAGCAAGGAAAACAATGAAATTACTTACTAAAATTATATAATTATTACAATTTTTTTATTTACTTCAACAAACAAATAAAAAAAGAGAGAAACAATTACTTAAAATAATTAGAATTTCTATTTTATTTTTAATGTTTCTTTGTGGGCCTGTTTATATCTCATTTTCTCATTTCTTTCACATGTACACTCCCCCTGCTCCCTCTCTCTGCGCCTTTTTTCTCACCTCATAGTGTGAATGCACTCTGGCTCTTTAGTGAAGGCGTATGCGTAGCCACTGGAGGTGGTGCCAAAGTCGATGGCCACCACCACCACATAGGGGTGTCTCGTAGGCTCATCCTCTTCGGAGTCCTTCTGTAGAAAGAAAAGAGGGAAAAGCAGAAGTGGAGGGAAAATGAGGGATATGGAAAGAGGGAGAGAGATGCTCTCAAGAATATGTCAAGCATTAAATTGTTTCATGTAATTGCAGCTCAGTGTAAATAAGATGTTCCATTAAAGCCACATTTGCACACTGGACATTTCCTTCGTGTAATGGGTGACGTCATGCTGGCAGTAAAAAGCAGAGTTTACCAGTATGTGTGTGGGGGAAAGTGGCGTGATGCCTGGGTCGCCCATACTCTTGGCTGGAGATGGAGTGGCCATTGCATCTGTAATGAGAAAGAAAGAAAGAGCATTGAGAAAACAAACATGCAAACTACAAAGACAAACCTACTGTCATTTTAATAATTTTGCTTACAGAGAATCAGAATCAGAATCAGAAATCAGAACAGCTTTATTGCCTTGTATGCTTATGCATACAAGGAATTTGTTTTGGTGTCACAGGCTTCCAGTGCACAGAGACGACAACAACAACAACACAGAGAAAATAACATAAGCTTATGGTAATACTAATAAATTCAAAGGGATGGTTCATCCAAAAATGAAAATTCTGTCATTAATTACCCACCTTCATGTCATTACAAACCCGTAAGAACTTCATTCATCTTCAGAACACAAATTAAGATGTTTTTAAATGAAATAAATCCGAAAGCTTTTTGACGTGCATTGACTGATACAGAAGAAATTGTTACTTCCTTTCTGCGCCTGGAACATGTTAGTTGCATTGCTTTTTGTGTTCCAAAGATGAACGAAGGTCTTACGGGTTTGGAACGACATGAGAACGGGTAATTAATGACAGAATTTTTATTTTTGGGTGAACTATCACTTTTGCCTTTATACAAGCAATTTTATTCTCAATGTTGGGTTTTCTGTTGAGAAACAATGGATTTGAGATTGTAAATCCATCTTTAAAATCTTTATCTTTTAATAAAACTTATTTGACAAAAGAGAAACACTGGATTATGTTGTGGCTTTATTAATGTGTAATTCGGCAAAATTTTGCTGGCAAAAAAAATTCAATGTTTATTGTCAATAGTGCAGCAAACAAACTTCTTTTGGTAAATCCACGTTACAAATTTTAACCTGTTGCTATATCTTTCACGAAATTCCTGTGAGCATTCCTATTGAAATGACTGGACTTCGCTTGAAATTCGCCAAACCATGGTAAATGTAGTCTGGCGTAGTCTGATGGCACCTGGGAATCCTGGCCGCTATGAATGTCTGACATGTAAAGCAACCAATCATGTTTTGTTTTGTGCCACACCATGTTTAGGAGCATGGAAAAGTCACCACAGTAATAGACCGTTGTGTAAAACTCTTAGTTGTATTTTAAAGAGTCTATGCCACAGACTTTACATATGTCACATACTTTTTGAAAATCAAGCGTTTGCTTGATCCTGATAAGCACTCATTAGGTGCATTTCCATTACATATTTGCATAAAACTTTTGTGATATTTTATAAATGTTGATTAAAAAAAATTGCATTTACATTAACTGTTGTTATGCAACCACAATGTAATTTTTCCCTCTTGTGATAAGTTATGACGACCGATGTTGGTAGGTTTATGCATCTTTAGCAAAGCAGCGAGTTTAAAAAAAGCGAAAAAATAAACCTGTTTCCAGTGCAGTTTTGCAAAATATCCTATTTTAAATGGCCTGAAAAACCATCTAATACAAGCGTAAACACTTATATGGGATATATGGGAATTTTTGTGACATTGACGTGTTTGCATTTGGCGTATTTTCAATTTGCGCAATTTAAAGGGTAAGGCAGCTATTGTCACATGTGGAAATGTCACCACAATAATTGGGTAAAACTCTTGGATGTATTTTAAAAAGTCTATGTCACAAACATTACTTATTTCACATATTTTCACATATTTTTTGAAAATCAAGCATTTGCTTGACCTTGATAAGTGCTCATTAGGGGCCTTTCCATTACAGGTTTGCACACAACTTTTGTGATATTTTCTAAATATAGATTAAAAAACCTATTGCGAAATGACGGTGTCACATTAACCAATGTTATGTGACTAAAATGTAATTTTTTCCCTCACAATAAGTAATGATGACCGATGTTGGTAGCTTTATGTATGTCCCTCCACACTGGCCATTATTTTTAATCGAAAGAGACATAGACCTGTATCTTTAGCTAATCAGTGCGGAGAGACTTTTATGCCAAGTGAGCTGAAAAAGCAAAAAAAAAAAAAACATTCATGGCATTTCTGTTTTCAATAAAAACTTGACTTTGTTTAGCGTCACAGCATCTTTGTTTCCAGGCGGAGTGTTAAAGTACGCGACACATGCATCCCAGAAATCCTGTACAAGTCAACCAATCCAATGACGACTTTGAAACTCCTCAAACGTTTCCAATTTTATGTGTTGTATGCATCAGACGTTCAGTCACCGGTCCATGGGTGTGACGTCAGACGCTAAGACTACGGTAAATGTGGCTGCACATTTAGTCTATCAGCATATAATCTGATGTTTCACACAATTCTAAATATAACAGGTTCTCAATGTGTATGTTTTTTTTGTGGTCACGTGGATGTTCCTCGGTTTTATGTTGGGTCATTTGTAACAGGACAAATTTGAGAACCATTTTTTGTTTGCCCTAAAGAAACTATACCAACCATAAATTTTTGTAATGCCTACTGAACTTCAAAAAACCTCTCAAAATCCATTTAAATGGCATCGAAAGCACTCTAGGGCTCAGTTTCATGGTCACAGATGGAGAACAGGCCTAAGTGGCACCATCAATGGTGATTTTATCACCAGAAATTATTTTCAGTGGGAACGAGACTTAAAAGCCTCAATTAATGTTCAGCGAATTTGTCTGAAAGACCATTCATTTGGCCATACTTTTTTTATAACATCGCTTATGTCTAACATTTTACATTATTTGGTCATAAAATCATCAAATCCTTTAAGAGCTTTAGACCACTACAGCAACAGCTGCTCCCCTCCACACTGACATTTGAATCGAATTAGAGGTTGTATTTGTCCATTCCCGTCGTCCTCATTAGCCGAGCCTAATAGCTTCGCTAAAACACTCGGATGCTGAGCACCCTGAACGCTAAACGAGCGCCCGGGTTCCTCGCTCGGCGGGACGCCGCGTTTTTCTGAGCGTTCATCCTTTTTTCCCGCCTTTACCCCATACTGAGCGCCGGAGTGAACAGAATGAGCGTGGCGCTCTTCAGCGAGTAATTACGGGTTGAGTGACTGGCTACCTGCGGCTCGCACTTCATTTCAACCACTCACCGAGTACACACGCTCCAGCTACCGAGATTGATTTTAAAATGGGACAATGGAACGTCAAAATCAATACTGAAGGAGTAAAATGATTGTCTATAATGATAAATGCCTATAAGTGAAGTGTTATTCAGAAACACACACTTGACCGTCTTTTTATACTTTTCCGCGAATGGATTTGCGGGTTAAAGGAACTTAAGTTTGTTTACATGGCAACACGGCTCACTGTACGGGGACTTCATTATAACACATTAAAGTTGCGCGAGGGTAATTACTCGACGTCAATGGCGACCGTCTCCCTGGCGGCTGATTGAGAGCTACTTGATTAGGCCTGTGATTGTGTTTATGTGTGTGTGTATTACATTGCTTTTCAATGAGGCTCTTTAAGTCACAACAGAGAATCCAAACATGTGTGGGAATTGGAAAGCAGAAAATGGGCATAAATGGTGGAAAATTACTTGCATTATGGCCAGAGTGCGAAACGGACCAATTCCTTTGATTTTCCTGCTGTTTTAAAGACTTATTTACACATAAGCATGACAAGGAATTTATCTGTAGACTGGCCTGACCTGAATAGATGTGCCACAAATTATTGTCAACAAGAAAACGCACACATATATATATCTAAATCAATTCTTTTACTCAGAATTGGCTGACATAATGAGCTGTTTTAACACAATATCTACACAACAAATAAAATGATATATTGTCAAGTTGTTGGCCGTTGTTTAGATATGTTATTATTATTGGGTGAAGTTCTGAATGATTTGCTCGGCAGGTTTTTTGCAAAAGTTCAAATCCAGCTCACATCTAAAGTTTCTGAAAACAATGAACACAAAAGGACTCTTTGAATGAGGCAATCGCACATGCTAGTGCTGTTACATATGCGTCGATTCAAGCAGCGGAAATAAACAGAAATCAGAGAGAGGATGGAGAGATGGCGCGAAAAAAAAAGTAGGGTATCCTGTTTTCACCCCTCCTCTCGTCCGCATGAGAAAGGGAGTGAACGAGCGGGTGTTCAAGCTCCGTTCTGGAATGTTATACAAAATTCTGACAGGAAGCAGGGGGAGTCAGAGGTCATACCTCCTCTGTGGAATTACAAATTCAGAGGAATTCCAAGAAGCTCGGTACACAGAAATAATAGAGCTAAGAGACATATGGACCAGTCACATCCACAGACAAAAGTGGATTTAGGTCTGGAATCTATTGTCTATAAAATATGCAACACTGATATATATGAGTCAAAGTGAAGAGAGAGAATCAGGGGTCAGATATGCTTTCAAAATATCAATTTCCTATTTTTTTTATTTTGTATTTTATTATTAATTATTAAATAACCAAAAAAAAGTTATGTGATTGGGATTTTTTTTTTTTTGCCATTCTCAAACTGCATTCCTTCTTTTGCTTTTCTCCTGCTCCTCACTGAGGAACTTTTATTTCCTTTAAGGTCACATGCCTCAATTCCCCAGACAAAAGAGGATAAAAAAGAAGGAAAAAAAATTATTGTAGAATGATTTTCCAAAAAACAGAAACAGAAAGAAAGAAAGAAATTGTTTGGACAATTTTCATTGCTTCATTGCACCATTATTTTCATTCTCAATGCGAAAGTCAGGACTGAAGTAGGCCAAAGGGACTTTGGCAAGAGTGAGGGAAAAACAAAAACAACAAAAACAGAATTTTTTTTTTTTTACTTTTATTTCACATCCTACCCAATGTTGTCCAATGAAACAATGTTTATATTAAAGGCTATGAAAACAAATATAGTGAATGTAACTATGTAGGCTATGCTATATACACTACCAATGTTTTTGGACAGTAAGATTTTTTTTTACATTTTTTTTTAAAGAAGTCTCTTCTGCTCACCAAGCCTGCGTTTATTTGATCCAAAATACAGAACAGTAATAATGTGAAATATTTTTTTACTAATTTAAATAACTGCTTTCTCTTTGAATATATTTTAAAATAAAATTGATCCTTCAGAAATCATTCTAATATGCTGATTTGCTGTTCAAGAAATATGTTATTATTATTATCATCAATATCTAAAACAATTGAGTAAATTTTTTAAGGATTCCTTGATGAATAGAAAGATAAAAAGATATTTTTTTTTAATAAAAAGCTTTTGTAACACAACAAATACCATTCAAAAGCTTAGAGCCAGTATAATTTATATTTGTTTTTGGAAAAGAAATCAGAGAAATTAATATTTTTATTTAGCAAGGATGCTTTAAATTGATCAAAAGTGATGATCAAGACATTTATAATGTTACAAAAGATTTATATTTCAGATAAATACTGTCCTTCTGAACTTTCTATTCATCAAAGAAACCTGAAAAAAAATCTACTCCGCTGTTTTCAACATAATAATAATGTTTTTTTGAGCAGCAAATCAGCATATTAGACTGATTTCTGAAGGATCATGAGACTCTGAAGACTGGAGTAATGATGCTAAAATTCAGCTTTGAAATCACAGGAATAAATTATATTTTAAAATGTATTCAAATAGAAAACTTAAATTAAATAAAATTAAATTTTATTCAAAAATTAAATTAAATTTAAAAATTAATAAAAAAAAAATACTTTACTTTTAATTAATACTGTACTTAAAAATACAAATACACAAATAAATGAAGGCTTGGTGAGCAGAAGAGACTTTAAAAAAACATTAAAAATCTTACTACCCAAAAACTTTAGACTGGTAGTGTATTACGTCCAAAAAAAAAAAAAAAAAAAAAAAAAATCACATCACATTAAAAAAAAAGTAACATTAAAATCGAAATACTTAAAAAAAAAAGAAAAAAAAAAAATCACTGTGTATTGATATAAATGGTATTGCCTCATACTATATCATTTATTAACCTCATTAAACTCCACGTCATCTTGAGAAAAACTTTTCAGTGGCTCTATTTTGAGTTTATGTTTATATTAATCAAATATTTAACAGATCATTATGAGAGATACTGGGGTTTAAATGTTAGTTAAAACTACAAGTGCCTTTAATTTGGTTAACAATTTTATGAACGTTTCAGTGACTCAACGATTCACAATGATTTTATTAACAATTCACACAGAGCGAAAGCACAAGCCAGTCCCATCTGTAAAATATTACATCTCTGGATAATGCATAGCAACTGCTCCATTTTGAATTATTTGATTTTTTTCACAGTTTAAATCAAATCTCACCATGCCTGAGACAAATGGCCGCTTACTCTGTAACTTTTGGGTTTGAATGTTTTCCAAAAACAATAACCAAATGCAGAGATAGAGAACAGCGAATTCATCATGATGTCAAGTTGAGAATTCCCTAGTAAGTGAAACCAGATCAGCAAAAGCGGAAAACATCAAATTTATGCATATCTCAAGCTGTAAAACAAGTGTTGTTAACCAGTTTTAATAAACTGTATTACTCACTAGAACTTTCCAATGAATTCTGTGTGATTACGGTCTACAGCTGATTTTTTTTTTAGGCATAAGCTAAACACACTGAGCTCGGTTATGTACTCCAGCTAAACAAGCCGCCAACAGCTACCGAACCAAGCCGTCTCAAAGAGGGGCCATTGACAGGGCAGGACTGCTCCAGTTCACGTGTATGTGAAGGTCCATTCAGAGACGCCGCACTATAAATGCCAAGAACCAAACACAGCCAGCCGTCCCCTCGCTCACACTCACTGTCTCCAGCTGGCCCTATTCACTCACAAACACACACTCATACACAAACACACTAATAAACACACACATTCATACACAAACACACATCCCACACACAGAGGGTGAGAGAAGCTGCTCAACAGCTGCGACTGCCGCAATCTTATTAGTCTCCCTCTCGGTTAGGGTTGTCAACTTTGGTAGGGGAAAATTAGGGACACTCTCACTTTCGTCATAGGAAAATAAGGGACACCATTTCAGATTTCAACCAACCAGGTTACAATCGGCCAACAATTAAAGGGATAGTTCACCTAAAAATTTAAACTACCCCATGATTTACTCACCCTCAAGCTATCCTAGGTGTATATGACTCTTCCTCTTTCAGACGAATACAGCTGGAACGCCACTATCTCGTGAACACACATACGACAGTTAGCAGAAGCTAAAGATTACGGCTTATAAAGTTTTAAATATGGATATCTTTCTTACACAAATACATTAATTCACTTCAGAAGGCCTTTATTAACCCCCTGGAGCCATGTGGAGTACTTTTTATGATGAACAGATGCTCTCACTTTTTGCTTTAAAATCTCAACATCCATTCACTGGATAGTTCCGGTCCTTGATTCTGATTGGTTGAGCTGCTTTCAAAGCTGTTGTAAATTACACTACTAATTACATTTTACATTACAAATTACATTACACTTGCAACCACAACTGTTTCTGAGGAACTACATTGTTTGGCGGAAGAATGTTGTTTTTATTAATATCACTGCACTTTATTTGCTCTGTTTTATTTGGTAAAACCTTTTATAAAAGCAATAAGCCCCGTGAAGCCATGGTTTACAGTGAATTAATAACAGCTCAGAGGCGTTGTTAGGCACAATGCAAAGCAATAAGCCCCAAGAAGCTGTGGTTTACAGTGAATTTATAAAACGAATAGTTTCGGTCCTTGATTCTGATTGGTTGAGCCGCATTCAAAGCTGTTGTAAATTACTCTACAAACATACACCTTTGTTTATTTATGCTTGTTGCTCGGCAACCACTATGTTACAACCACAACTGTTTCTGAGGAACTACATTATTTGGCGGAAGACTGTTTTTATTAATATCATTACACTTTATTTGCTCAGTTTTATTTAGTGAAACCTTGCTACGTATATGGAATAACCGTTGTATAAAAAAAAATTATCCCTGTGAAGCCATGGCTTACAGTGAATTAATAACAGCTAAGAGGCGTTGTTAGGCACAATGCAAAGCAATAAGCCCCAAGAAGCTGTGGTTTACAGTGAATTTATAAAACGGATAGTTCCGGTCCTTGATTCTGATTGGTTGAGCCGCATTAGAAGCGGTTGTAAATTACTCTACAAACATACACCTTTGTTTACTTCTGTGCGTTGCTCGGCAACCACTTTGTTGCAACCACAACTGTTTCTGAGGAACTACATTGTTTGGCGGAAGAATACTGTTTTTTTTAATATCATTGTACTTTATTTGCTTTGTTTTATTTGGTGAAACCTTACTACATATATAGAATAACCATTTTATAAAAGCAATAAGCCCCATGAAGCCATGGTTTACAGTGAATTAATAATAATTAAGGGGCGTTGTTAGGCAGGACGTAAAGCAATAAGCCCCAAGAAGCTGTGGTTTACAGTGAATTTATAAAACGGATAGTTACAATCCTTGATTCTGATTGGTTGAGCCACATTCGAGTGCCACAATACTGCATCAATATCAAAATTCTGGGTGATACCAATAAATCAATGCTATGGCCATTAAACAGCTGATATTACATTTCTGTAATATTTATTCAAAATCAATTAAAATATGCTATTTTAAATGCTGCAAGTGAACTTAAAAAACAGTGTTAGATACAACATGGAAAATGGATATTCATCTTCAGATTACATTAAACAAAGTTATCAGATTATTAGTAATATTACAGATCAACTTTGAGGAAGCATTAAAATGAAATTTAATTTAAAAGTATCATAAATGGGCATGAACTAATTAAAATATTCAATGTATCAGCTAACACCAGCATTACACACAGGAAAATTACAACACTGTTTAGTTACTAGATGCTAAAATACAAGACAAATTGACTATAGAATACAATTCTGTTGGCATAAATATGGGCTGATTCTGTTTGATACTAGACATAATGAAAATATCAGAGAGTTTCAGACACAGACAGGCTAAATAATACGAAAGAATGTGTCTGTATGATTTCCTCTCATCTCATAATGCTGGAATGTAAAATTCGGAAAAAAATTAGAGGGTTTGGAGAGTGCAGAAAACTCCCATTACATTACCAAAGACATAGAGCAGACAAGTGTTTCGACATCTGCATCTACAACTCCGCCACACCCCTAAACCGCAAGCCATAAATCATAAATAGAATTACAAATGCTTTTAAGATTGTTTAGAGAGGCATATGACGCATCATCTCATCCCAACAGCCACCACCCAAATCAATGCCAGTGTCCTGCTACCTCAGACACATGATACATACTGAGAGAAAAAGCAGGAAGTGAGAGAGCATTGATTTTTGCAGCGCTGAACAGAGCTGTAACCAGCAGTCATCTACACAACAGAGCAGCTTTCTCTTTGCAACGTTATACCAGTATACCAGAGAGATCAGAGTCACCTGTGAACTCAGCAAGATCCAGCAGCTGTGTCAGTCAAACGGAGCTGTGTAAGCTCTTTGGGATGATACTGCAAAACTGCCATCAGTTCACTAGGTGGGCTCAAATGAAAGACATCAGGATTCATTCTCACAGTAATCGTGTCTGTCTGGTGCAAACGACGGACGCTGATTAAATCAAACTGTTCTGAGTTGCAAATCTGTCTGTGCGATATTGATTCACACAGACTGAAGTTTACCTTTTTGATCAGGTAATAACATTATTTTGAAAGAAATTAATACTTTTCTTCAGAAAGGATGCATGAAACTGATCAACAGTGACGTTTATAGAGAGTAGGGATGTGTGATATTATTGAACAGATATCGGAATCGGCCAATAATGGCTTTAAAGCTAAATATCGGCGTCGGCCCGATATGAAAAATTATGCCGATATGTCTTGCCGATAAGAGGAATAACTCACAAGTGCTCAGGGTGTGCTAGTGATTAGATCATGTCAGCAATGTGGCTCATTCTTGAAGCAAAGTTTTGCCTGAATTATGATTAGATTCGCTGTTTTGGATCACTGCATTTAATCTGAGCATAAACATACAGAATGAGGCGTTGGGTGTGTGATAGAGTAAACAGTAATAGCAAGTGCAGCACCAGCAGCCTCCCCCGGGTCCTAATGCCCGTTCGGTAAAGACTTTTAATTCCATAGGGGCGCTGCTGATCTACTTCTAATAAAATGAAAGTAAAATACACATTTAGACTGTGTTTCCGATTAAATAAAGCAGTAATTGATGTCATAAAATCATGAGTATGTTAAAAAAAAACAAAAAAACACAAAAACAATCACAAACATGACACTTGTAATTAAATATTTTTTTTGTTTAATAAGTTACATTTTTTAAACAAATTATAAGCTCTAAAAGATTTTCAGAATTTTTACAACTCTTTTGCTTTAAACCATCTACAAACATTAAATCTTAAAATAAAATGTTAAGGTTACCATTGCATTTTTCTGAAACAACAACAAAAATGTAAAAAATGCAGCAATTGATATATATATAGTTATTTTCAAAGCTGCAATGTATTGTCAATATAAATAAACTTCATTATTGTTTATTAACTCTGACAAATAAAGTCCTTGTTAAAAACTAACCAAAATTAAAAATAATTTGCTTCCAATTTCTGCACAGTCGGTATCTGCTATCGGCCAAAATTAGTTGAAATTAGAAAAATATCGGCAAAAAAACAATATTGTGCATCCCTAATAGAGACATTTATAATGTTGCAAAAGATTTATAGTACATGTTCTTCTAAACATGTGTTAAAATTTTAACACAGTTTCCACAAAAATATTAAAGGGATAGTTCACCCAAAAATGAAAATCACCCTCAAGCTGTCCTAGGTGTATAAGACTTTCTTCTTTCAGACGAATACAATCAGTGTTCTATTAAAAAATGTTCTGGCTCTTCCAAACTTTATAATGGCAGTGAATGGCTTAAAATTACTCGGGGGTTAATACAGGCCTTCTGAAGCAAATTAATGTGTTTGTGTAAGAAAAATATCCATATTTAAAACTTTATAAACCGTAATCTCTAGCTTCCGCTAACTGTCGTATATGCGTTCACGAGAAAGTGGAGTTCCAGCTGATGACGTAGGCATAGTATAAGACGCTTGTCTTACACAAATGCATCGATTCACTTCAGAAGGCCTTTATTAACCCCCTGGAGCCAGGGGGATGCACTTTATTGCACGTTAAAATCTCAACACCCATTTACTGCCATTATAAAGCTGGGAAGAGCCAGGACTTTTTTTGAAATATAACTTTGATTGTATTTTTCTGAGTGAAGAATAAACATTACATACATAGAGAAAAGTATGGAATGGCGTCTAATGACGGCTAAGATCGGCATGCTTTTTTCAGCAGGGATAGATAGTAACAAAAATGTAACATGAGGAAACATGAGGTAAGTATGCTTTCTGAATGAAGGTGAATCTACTGGCTAATGTAACCTGGGAAAACACAGACAGTTTAGATCTAAACTGTCAAACGTGCGCCGACTCCTAGTGAACAATAAAGAAAGACAGACTTTTGAAAGAGAGGAAGACAGCCCAAAGTTGAAAGTCTCTGTATTTGTATGTGAACTCACGCACTTGTTGTGTCTCCGTAAGGAAATTCTAAAAATGGCCACTTGGAGTTACAATAGTCTTCCTTCCTGTGCATCTGGTTTTGGACAGCCTGATTACAGCTGCTGCACAAAGCGTAAGGAAAACCTCTTCAACTCCAACAATCACAAATGACACAATCCACAGTAAATGGTCAATCAGCAACTTTCAATAGACCACGATTTTGCTTGAAAAACATTTCGTTCAATGAATGTTCCGCATTCAAAACAAGCCAAGCTCTACCATCTGTGACATTCTGTCAATCACAATAAAAATCATTTTGATTCATTTGAAAGACTATAAAGTGACGTAATACATGTTAACATCAAGACTCGCAAGATGACACTGCTTCCTAATCTTTTTTTTTTGCTTTAAACAATGGAAGTCAATGGTAACCAAAACTGTGTGACACAATTATATTTTTTTCTAAACCACTCCTTTAGTTTCTACATAGCTTAGACTGAACAGATCTTAAATTAGGCCTATTTCCAGCTCTATTCATCCAAAATCCATATAAATAGTCTAGATTCCTGCTGTCATGCTCTGAAGGTCAGACTAAGCTTAGCGTAGTACACTTGAAGTACATGCTTCCCTGTAATGCCACTCTATAAGCTACAGAGGATATATATATCTCTTCATACATCTCCCCCATTGCCGCTGAGACTGAAGGCCAGACACAGCTTGACTGGATTATTGGCATTTCTCTCCACGCTGGTGGGGTCGGTTTCCTCACATAGTGCAGTCAAGCCCACAGGGAATTCACTACAACGAATCAAGGCTTCTTGGCGGCATGTAAATGCTTCTTTTCACGCCCACCCTTTTTCTGAAGGCTACAAAAATAAGACCACATTTTCACATTGATGCCATCTGGTCTGAGGCAGCACAAATCTGTCAATAACAGTCTGTGATCTGGCTTTTTTCTATCCAACCTGAAGATACATTCATCTCCGAACTGTGACTAACAACTGTGTGGCTGGCCACACCATCTCATCAGATACTACCGAAAGAGGTATATGAATAATTCAATCATATGTGAAATTATTCAAACCCATTCCAAAGCAAAGCGAACCACCAGCAGACCTAGTAACTCTGTTAGAACTGAACTGAATTAGGTCATAAAACCCACATTTGCTCATGCAGGTTATACAAACAAACATCTGCTTTTTATTGGTCTGAAACAGCGTCACGAATGGAATGTCACGGAAATTGGAAAATTTTGGATGAATAAATCAAAAGTAGGTCAGTACACGTAAATCAAAACGCAATATGGACTAGTGTGAATATTAAGCCACAAAAATACTATTTAAATATAAATGCTGCATGTTCTGCATGTGGTTTCATTTACTACACACACACTGAAGCACGTGTTACACTCGTGGTGTTTCAACCTCTGCCGCCTCAATATATAGAGAGTACATGAACACGTAAACCAACTCTCTAGAACTGCTCTGAGAGTCACTTAATATGTATTTTATTGTTTTTTTATGAGAAAAACTATTGTCATATCATATAAAAACAGAAAATTAAAGGTCTTCACAGCAACCTGTCAAAATAAAAGTTCTGTTTAACTTGAGGAAGAAATAGAAATATATTACTTGATGTAATGATGGTACTACTACTAAAAATTATTATTAAAACATTATTTTTACCAAAACAAAAAGAAGAAAATATTTACCAGAAAAATGTAAATACACAATATTGTATTTCTGAAAAAAATAAAAATAACAAAAAATAAATGTAATTCTTTATAAAATAAATAATTTTGAGAGGCTTTTGATTATTAAAATATAATGAAATCAATATAATATTATATTATTACTATAAAATTATAAAAGTATTATAAAATATAATGGAATCAAGAAAATTAATGGAAAACAGAATTTGGAAAAAGAATTTAGTTTCTCAAACTAAATTTGAGAAAAAAAGTAATGAGAGTTAAAAGTAATGTTTGTTAAACTTTTAATAAATTATAATTAAATTGTGTTCATGATTTCACTTAATTAGACATGTTTTTCATATTAATATTTTTTTATTTAACCATTAACACAGTCTATGTATGTATGTATATATATATATATATATATATATATGTGTGTGTGTGTGTGTGTGTGTGTGTATATATATAACAAAAAGAAGAATAAATGTATATATATTATATATATGCTTTCAACATATTACAGCTACTTTTGTATTTGAAGTTTGGTTTGATTTGATTTCAGCAGTAACAACAATAATTAATCATGCTTAGAATTTAAACAAAATAAATTTAATGAATTGCTTATATATACTGTTAGACGGCTGTTCAAAAGTAAGATTTTTTAAGAATCTCTAAAGAAATGATTACTTTCATCAAGTAAGAACACACTGTTACTTAAAAACATAAATAAACCCTATTATTTTAAACTTTCTAATCATCAAAAAATCCTTAGAAAAGCATTACAGTTTCCAAACACAAATGTTTTCAACATTGATAATAATAATAAATATTGAGCACCAAATCAGCATATTAGAATGTTTTCTGAAGGATCATTTCCAAGAATAGATCACATTAAAAAAAAAAAAAATAGTACTGCAATTCTATTTCAAAATATTACTCTTTTTACTTTATTTTTGATCAAATAAATGAAGCTTCGGTACACATAAGAGACTTAAAACATAAAACAAATCTTACAAAAACATCTCTTAAATTCACTTTAAGGAAGCAAACACAGCTCTTAATAAACAAGTTAATTTGCTGAATATCACAGATGTACAGCATGAGAGCATATGCGCTGGGTGGAGTCTGCTTGGCCTGACTGACTGTCTCTTGGCAGACACATATTGTAAATAAAAGCCTGAATGTATGTAAGGGGTGCTAAAAAGTGATTTATTTTCAGTTGTGAGGCTTCATATGGGTTTTTAATGTCACACCCCAAAGGCGTAACATTCTTATGATCGCATGGACTGTCTGTTGACATTAAAGCTGCCCCTGCTCCCCCTTCCATAACTTCCCTCTCCTTCCCTTTGGGAACCGAGGCAACCGCAGCTAATACCTATACCATGACGTAATGCCAGAATGGAATTTTTGGGCTTTTGTGAGTGTCGTAGCAGGCTTCCAAAAGTCCACATCATTCACAGCACGTTTTTCAATTAAATAGAAAAAAGACAGCTTTCCGTTCCATCTGCAAGTTTTCCTGCCTCAGAACTCTGCAGTCATTAAGATATGAATTTTATCTCCAAATGATTTAATCTCACATAAAAAGACTTTCAGATGCAATTAAAGCCTAAAAAGGAAAACTAATTTTGGAGATCAAAACCTTGCGCTGATTGTATTACAGAAGAACTCTGAGAAAGAGCAACAGCGATCGAGAGAGAATGAGAGTGAGTCCGACCTACACAGATGCTGACCACAGACAGCACTCATCAAATTAAGCCGTTCTAAGCGAACGTGTGTGTGAAGCTAAAAGCCATTGAGCTGACCTCAAACAGAGACGCTAATGGCTCCGCTTTAAATTACATCACCCTGTCATCTTCCCTCTCCAAACACACACCCAGGGACCCAGACACCCCCTACTAGCTGAGCATCTCCTAGACTGCAAGGACAAGCCTTGTAATTTACTCACAGAACACGTGATGGAATGCAGAAAATACTGCACTGGTCAACAAAGCAAAAAATATATTTCCATTTTTGTGCATGTGAAGCAAGTGAATAATTCTTTGCTCGTTTATTTCTAAAGACAACTATCATATTCTCTCCTCAGCCATGTGTCTCAACTATTTAAACAGATGTGGATCCACATCACATCTTGTGGCCACACCCTGACTGTGGACATTATCTCCGCTCTCTTGGTCACGTCATACTGCTGAGTCCAGATTTAATGGTTTCTGGGTGTGGAACTATGCATGTGTTAGTTTGTGTATGTTTGTTAAACATCTGTGTATTTGGTGATACCTGGTCACAGTTTGTGCGTGTTTGCATGCATGAATGCTGCAGACAAGCATGAATACCCTGTATCCCATCCATGCTGACTAAGCAATCCTGCCCCAGCCACGTGCATCAGACTGTTTAGCTGCACCAGCCAGTGCACTGCAACCACTTTCACCATTGCTGTCAGCCTCACTGTACTCCGAGTGCATGCTTGCCAAGAAAGAGATGCTATTGTTTGGCACATGGTCACAAATTCTGATGGATTCCATAATAAAGGTTTAAAAACACTTGTAATTATTATTTTTTGAATGATTTATGGCAATGTCATAATTTGTAATTATTATGTCAGTTGTTGTTAGTTTAGTACACAAAGTTAAAATATATTTTAATTTATTTTAAGTAACAAAACAGGCTTTTATGGTTTACATTTTTAAATTATTTTTCAATTAATTTTATAGCAATGTGATTTTAGCATCATTGAAATACTATTATAAATACTATTATATTTTACTTTTAATTTTAGTCAAAGTTTTACCAATTTTGTTGTGTTTTTGTCATTTTTAGCAGTTTTTATATATATATATATACACCATTTTTAAGTTTTAGTTACTATAGTACACAAAGTTTAAATAAAATAGAGAAATACTGCCTTGGCAATCAGCTGAAAAAAAAACATTTTTAGATTTAATTTCAGTTAACATTTATTTTCTTTCAATTAACAAAATAGGCTTTTATGGTTTGAAATTTTATTAAGTTTATTTTTCGAATGATTTTATAGCAGTGTGATTTCAGTATCATTGAAACACTATTATAGTTTTTTGTTTTAGCAATTTTGTTGTATTTTTGTAATTTTCAGCAGCTTGTGTTTTATATACATATACACACACACACACATTTTTTATTTTTATGTCAATTTTAGTCATTTTAGTACACAGTTTAAATAGGTTTAGATTGGCAACTAGATTTTTATTTCAGTTAACATATATTATTTTTTAAATGTTATTTTATTTCAAGTAACAAAATAGTTTTTTATGGCTTTAATATTAGTTTCAATAAAAGTTAACTATGATAACCCTGATTATTGGTGTACATTTTACAAGAAAATACTAATATACATTTTTCTACTTTACAATTTTACTTTTAATTTAACTTGTTAATTGTCATTTCTTTGTCATTTTTTGTTGTGAAAGTTATTATCAATTTCTGAGTAAAACATTCACATTTTTTGTGAACTTTTCCTAAACCAAATATGTAAAATGCCGACTGCACTCATGCACTCAGTGTGACCACTGCACATCGCAACAAACTCTCAACTGGTTTTATTCACTCTCATTGGGGCGGTACCTAAAGAGTCCATTTTGGTACCTTAAAGCTACATATTAGTACTTAAAGTGTACATATTAGAACCTTACAGACAGTGTACCTTTTGAAAAGGTACTGGCCCCAGTGATAGCTTCTGAACCTATATTTCTTAAAGTGCCATGTATAGAATATTATATACTGAATTATTTTTACTGCTCAGAGGTTAGATGCAAAGCATCACAAACAAAAAGAAGCTGTACAATGAATAAAGCATCAAACAGCGATTAATGAGAGTTTTAGAAACTTTAGAAAAGATTATATTCCTAAACTTGCATTAAATCAACTAAAGCACCAATTAACTTCAGGATCTAAGCAGAGTGAACATGCATTAGGAAATATATCTAAAGTCTGAAAGCCATATTTGTTTACATAAGCCCTCCACATGCAACACGCACGACTACCCATCTAATAAACCATTTCTGGGTCTAGTCTTCTCTTCTGTACCCGCCTCTAACGCGCTACCTATGAGGCCTTTTCCCCTTTCCTCAAACAATGACTGCTTTATACTCCAGGCCCGAAGTGCCACCGTGGGAATGTGCTAAGGGGGAGGACATGTTTTTATTCTGCTGTTGGCACCCTGACCAGAGACTGGCGACGCAAAGGTTAAAACTGCTACACACAAATACTCAAGGCAGAAGGTGTGGACAAATTGTCCATTTAAAGACATTACGGAGTTAATTTGCACATTTGAACAGCCAAATGGTGCAAAAAAAAAACATTTGGCAGCAAGTTCAATGTTCCTATGCAAATTTCCTGGCGTGGTGCAATTAGCACGTCAGTGTTAGATCTGCAACATCCTGCTCCACTTAAAACGTTTACAATCACACATGTCAGGGATTCGATTCTTTCGGATAGTTCTTTTCGAAGAACGGTTCACAAATGATTCAGTGGTACGATGTAACTGCGTCATCACGTGGTCTGTGATGATTATATGCTCTAAATTTAAAATGTTCAATTAATTTGTATAAAGATACATTGTTTATCAGCATTTAGAACCATATTCCATGATATCTTGTTTTTACAACCATCACGTTTTAACAAGATCAATAAAACTGTCACACAATCAAGTCAACATACGTCTAGTACGTTTTATTTATACATTTGCAGCAATTGAAGTAACTTTTCGATCCATCAGATCAGCCGGTTCTTATAGCGAATCGATTCTTAATTCAGCGAGTCAGTTGACTCAGGATGCGCTAGGCTTGTAAGCGAATCAGCGTTCGTGAACCGGTTCAACCAATTTTTAAGGATTCGATTCAAAAAATGATTCAAGATTGGTTCGAAAAGACGGCAATGTCGTAAAGATGTTACGCATCTCTCTCCGAATATCACCTTGATGCTGTCTAACGATGTTTACTGCACAAACAAGCTGTGGGAAAACATGCTTATGATGATATAACACAGATGTTATTGCTGTGTCAGAGATGCGCCCCTCCTGAATCACATTACATCACATCAGCAGTCAAACTGGCGTCCTTCCTAAAGGACAAGACAGCAGCATGTGCTCGTTTACCTTCCAATGCGCAGACCTGTCAGAAACACGCCAAACCTTGAAACAAGCAACATACATATCCGCGCTACTGAGGGAAATGCTGTTTTGATCCCAAAGCCATGCTGTAAACAGTCGCAATACTACATTTCTCTGCAGTGCAGTACGATTATTCCGTATTAAAATCGTTTTAGTATGCGTTATAAAAGTATCTTTAAGCTCTGTGGTGTATTTGGGTCGGTGGTTGAGGAGCCCTACCTCGTTCCGGCTTCACCTGGGATGATGATGATGGAGCGTGCAGACTTTTGCTGCATTGACTCAAAGCTCCCAGGAGCGAGACCACGTGACCCAACTCTGCACCGCTACTATCTCAGTCATCCAAGTCTACACTGCGCTTTTAAAGTCAGATGCAGTTTTTTCCTGACGAGGGCATTATGCCATAAGAGTCGTGCAGGGATAAAATCTCTTAATAATGTTATTGAGATGGAATATAATTTTTACTTCCAGTACAGACTGCATGCAGCACGCAGTAAACGTGCTTTCCAGGAATGTTACATTTACAGTAAACTGCTAGTTGTGGTTGTTATCAGATCATATTACTTTTAACGATAATTCACCATAAAAAACAAACACACAAACACAATATTAATAATTTGATATTATTTTACTGTCAAATTACGTAATATTATTATAACGTACGCCTATATGGAAACTTAACCAACTGACCATTTTTATTGTAGTATTTTTAGATTATTTTCCAGTTAAAATTAACATATAAACATTTTTACAACCACAAAATAAAGCTAATCCATTACAATGAGACACAAATGTAGGATTAAAGGCTGTGTGTGGATTTGTCTCAGAGGGGTTTGTGAATAATCACACTTACAGTAATGATATCATGTGTGCTCTGACTCTGTGGGCGTTGATAACGGGTTGCACCGTATAACAAACTGCTCAAACGATCTTAAGTGGGATTTAACTTACCTGTTATGATGTCGTCAATCACCAACTCTTTCTCAGTCATCCTTAAAATCTTCAAGTTTTCTTATTCCTGTTCAGATCCAACTTACTGTCTAACTTTTTGCGCGGCTCATTAGAAAAGCTCCCTACTTCTCAAGTATGCTTCCCCCGTCCCGTTTCTTCACTACGCTCTCACACCCACCAGATTTCCGGCCCAAAACTCTTTCAGATTAACTCTTTGGAGCGCATTTAAAAGAAAGTATCTCAAGTTTGACCTACAGTTGAGTTTTTCTCAGACTGCCTGACACCCAGAGAAAGGAAGTGTACCGATCCAGACTTTACGTCTGTTGGCTCGCCATCCCGCCCCGCCCTTCAGCTCGACTCCATGTGCAAGACTAATGAATACAGTAACAGAGTAAACACAGGCCTCTGTGAACTAATGTGACACCTAATTAATTCTCTATAGCTATTCTTATCTCTATATATACTGTGAGGATAAAATACAATGTAATACATTAATTGTGTTGTAAATAGTGCAATATTTGTAGCCTACACCTTTTCAGAAGGTACTAATATGTACAATTTAGGCACTATTATGTACCTTTACGGTACTATGTACTATCTATCTATCATTAGGCTTGTAGATATTACTGTTGTGTGGAAACTTTTCAAATATCAAATAATATCCCATGGCAATTGCACACTGCCAAATAATACTTCATCCCTACATAGTAGCCTACTGCATGGAAAATAATATTGTGCAGGCTTATGTAGTACTGTCATAGATTAATAGGGTGACATAGGTTTTAGATGCACTGAAATGATGCCTCTGTAGATCTGAGGAGGAATTGTTTCTTTTTATTTAACATATGAGTGTGATCTCAGCCAGGGTGGAGTTTACATGACAAAGGCACTGGAATATTCATGATATCATACAGAATGTAGCAGAACACATGCGTCTGTCTCTGATGTAGACATGTTCATTAAAAAATCTTTTGGTGAAACATGAACAAACATTTCACTTTGCACATATGAAGAGGTTACTTTATGTCACTGACAGACAGAAAACGTAAATTCAGATTTAAAGATACATTTAGCCTACATTTTAAGCATATGCATTTATTTATACAAGCAGTGATGGCTGTTTACTAGGCTAGACTAAATTTCAGTAGACTATGGCAGTTAGAGGAGGAAGCCAGTGTCCTGCGTTGGTCAGGTCCCCTGGCATTGCTAGGTTATAAAAAGGCTCAATGCCCCATCTAGTGGTCAATCTGAATTTGACCCACAGGACCCTAAACCTGCCAATCAAACCCCAAATTTGCATTGTATTAACATAATCCTAATCCTAATCTAAAATATTTTAAAATGTTCAAAGTGTCCCATATATATTTTGTTCATATTCATATGTGCTTCCAAAAATTGTTTAGAAACGTTGAAGGAAAAAAACAGAAAATAAAAACAAAATATGTTTAGTCATGGCTATATGAAAATAGTCATATTTCTAATAGATGGTTTTCTATTTCCTGCCTTGCACAACAATGTATTTTTCTTGCTGTTAAGATTCCAGTGAGCTTGTTTTAACACTTTAACCATCACAAAAATTGGAGTGATCCTGCATCAATACTAGATTTCAAAATCTCAAATCAAATTGCTGCCCCATTTCTGTTAAATATTAGCTGGAACACAAAAAGTAGCTGAAGGAGTCATGTCAAACCGGATAGCAATTATTTATTTATTTAACATCAACTGCATAAACACATCAGTGTGCTTTCACTTTTGTAGGAACATTGGTTTACAAAGTACTGTGTGTTGCCTTTAAATCGGCCCTTTGATGGTCTCTGATGATAACAAACCATGTAGTTCAATGCACTCTTAATAAAAACAGTTTGGAAGCTATTTTTAAGATGTTTCCAAACATACACTATTATATACTAATATGCTGCAAAATAGACTGGTTTTTGTTTGTGTTATTAACCATATGATAATTTTGGAGTTTACTTATATTTAGGCCTTTGTTCAGGAAATGGATATATCAAGGAACTTGTTGGATAGAAGTCAGAATAAAATGTATTTGTATCTTGGATACTTTTATGAAAGGAGATCATTCACTCTTGTTAATGACCTCCTTTCATATGTGACCCAGGACCACAAAACTAGTCTTAAGTAGCATGGGTATATGTGTAGTAATAGCCAAAAATACACTGTATGGGTCAAAATGATCAATTTTACTTTTACGGCAAAAATCATTAGGATATTAAGTAAAGATCATATTCCATTAAGATATTTAGTACATTTCCTACCTTATATCAAAATGTATTTTTTGATGAGTAATATGCATATCTGGACAAATTTAAAGGTGATTTTCTCAGGGTTTTTTTTTTTTTTTTTTGCACCCTCTGATTCCAGATTTCGGTCAAATATTGTCCTATCCTAACCTAACACACCATACATCAATGAAAAGCTTATTTATTCACCTTTCAGATGATGTACAAATCTCAATTAAAAAAAAAAAAGATCCTTAAGACTGTGTTTGTAGTCCAGGATCACATATATGTAACCAAAATACAAACAATGGATATCATTAGAACATCACACAGGGAAAGACCTTCCTCACATTATTGTGGACCATTCAGATCCCACTTATGACAAGCTATTATCAAGTTATATGGATTCAGCACAATTATGCTGCTGCATGACTTCTCATATCAAGACAGTCTATTTAAAATCACACAGGGAGGAAAGATTGTGACTCATCTTGGCTTGGATTAGTATTGCACTTGATGTAAAACAAAAATCAGAGTGCAAGATATACATCACTCTTGATGTCTTCATAATAGTAGGGGGAAAAAAGTTGTTTAAAGTTATAATACATGTGCAAAAATATTTCCTCAACAAGACTTTCAATACAAAATGTATCGGAAAATAGTATTGCTAAATTAATTTAAAATAATTCAGAATAGGCTGTAAGCCTGTGAAAATAAGTAACCTGTGAGGAAGAAAAATCTCCAAAGCCTTGATGTTGTGACAACATGCCCTCAAGTCCACAAGGGGGAAGTGTTCATACAGAATGTCAAAACCGGTATACAACACCTTAGACATTTTCGGTTCACCACTTTCACTCTGATTTACATTTTTCACAAGTACAAATACACAATAATTAAAATTAAGAAAGAGTTAAGAGTGTGACAGTAAGGGATATTTATGCCTATGAACTGCAATGGAAAGTTATATTAGGCTAAATTACATTGTTTTGCCTGTGCGTGTAAAGTAATTAATAATATTTTAAGGTAATGAACTACAATTTAATTATTGTGCTTCAAGAACAGTTGTAATCTGTTGCTGTAAACAGAGTTCTCTCAATCGATTGGCTGGTTGTACTAATCCTTGTTGCGCCCATGTCGTGCGCAAAGAGATATTTAAACACAGTTATAACAAACACAACTGTTATTTCACTATGCTGAACCGATTAATTATCAATCCAACATACCACAAAAACTCTTGAACACACACACACACACAAAAACTCGGAGCTCTTTTGGTCCAAAGACTTGCGCAGCGTTACGCAAAATGCGTGGCTACGTAACTGACTAGAGCCAAGCTCATTTGCAGATTCATTTACGTTAGAGAAGTCCGGTTGTGAAAAGAAACATTTTTACACTACTGAACACAATTGGTAATGTTGGCTCTGTGGATTAGAGACTGTACCTAAGTGTTAAAATAGCTACAACGCGGATGGCTACAGTAATAGTCTGAGACTTAAGTTTAAATGCTATGAGTGACCATTTCGCGTTTATTAATTTCATAAACGTTTCACTATTAGGCCAAACCTTTAAATATCAACCATTAACAATTTAATGTAATTTGCATGAGTCACCTGCTTGATGTGAGAGACCCTGTAGAGTTCTAAACGTAATTTGCAGACTACATTTCATACTTTGATTTTAAAAAAGAAACAAAAGACAAGTTGAATTTGTAAGCCGGTTCATGCTGCTTGTTGTTGTTGCAAAGGCGGTTTATATATGTAAAATAAACTTACAAATATGAAAATTACTATTTGTTACTATTTTTATGATACTAAAATGTTTTTTTTCCCTCAGTGAACTCTTCTTTAGTAGGCTAGGCTAAACTAACCTATATATAGGCTAAATACACTTTCCATTTAACACTACTTAAGTTAATAAAAACACAACGCAATAAGGCTTATAGCGTAGAGATGCTTTGAATGATTCTGTAAGTGACTATTCCTGCGTGTACATCTTTCAGCGCTTAAGCTTTTTTTTTTTTTTTTTGTCCCCAGCCTTCATTGTACACACGTACGGCAGGGTTAAATAACACTTGTGTCTTATTTTCCCAGGAAGAAAATGCATACTCATACGGGTACATGCGAAGGTCAAGGGTTTGAGCTTACTTATGTATTTGCCAGATGGCAGCAGGCAAAGAAAGAATCGAATAATTCAACAAATCTGTCTTTTTCTCTCTCACTTGGTCCAGGTACCAGAGCTATGTGGGCGACCTGTCCGTGAACCCTCTTTAGTGGGCTTAGGAGAGTGACTTAAACGAGATCGTTTCATTAGGGCAAGAATTCATTATTAATCTGAAGAGTAAGTTATTTCAAATTAATTCTTTAATCAGTTTTAGGCCAACAAAATTAGTTATTTTTCGTCTGTTTGAAGATGTTTTCTTAATGTTGAAACCTTATTCATTTATAGTCGAATATAGCCTACGCTATGTCTAAGCACCGTACATGAATTGCATTCTAATACACAACATTTATTAAACCGAAATACTTTTAAATTTCAAAAGTTGTTAGTAAACATGCAAATTTTAAACAATATGGGAAGATGTGATAAACAGATTATTTCTTATCAGCCTCTATATTAATTCATACCCTAAAAAAGGTTATTGAAGTACTATTGCAGGCATAAACAAAATAAAAGCAGTTTAACCCCCGAATATTGTCAGTATGATCATGGTTAGAAGCAAATGTAATGCCAAATAATTAACATTTTTTTAAATAAAGGTATTTTAGTTCGAGCTGTAATAAATAGGCAGATATTCCTGTCAGGATTTTTTTATACGCTTGAATATTTATAGCGGACGAATAAATAGCACGTAAAATCATAAAAAGAAGTTATAAGCAAATCATTGTTAGGTTTGCATTAGTCTGCATTACTAAACCAAACAAGCTTAATTATTAAGTTATAAAACAAATTGAGTCCTCGTGGTCGTATTAATTCAGGATGAAACGCAAACAAAAAAATAACTATTGGTGTTCATTCAGATGACACCTGGCAAAGTTTGAAAACATGACTGGGCAAGTGCACGGCTCTGAAAGCATTAATCAGGGCATCAGGCGATGCATCTGGCGGCTTAAGGATGGGACAAGACGCGCTAATTAGGTAGAAATGGCCCTTTTTCCCCGTGACCCAGCGGGACCCTTGGCAAGCTGTTTAACATTAGTTAAGCAATTAAAACGTTTGAATGTAAATGTAGCTTTTGGTGAAAGCTCTGGCCGTGGCATAAAGTGCATTATTTTCCGTGTTTGTTATGATCCACATGATGCATGCCTTATATGAGGTCACAATGTATTATGACGGCACGACAAAAACGCAATTACTGGCCTTACGGGATAACAAAGCAACAAGTGGCTGAACGCGAGATGGATGGTCTGTGCTTGGCACGAACAAATATTCATAAAACATTCATTTTACTTGCTAGAACTTTATGAAAACCAAATTTACCAACTTTTCTCGAGGCTCCAAGAAGTTCTGCAAGGAGGAACAAAACAGACAACAAATCTGTCTGGGAGTGTCTGACCCACTGGCAGTCACATGTCTTGACAATGTGGATGTTTCCAGCTTTAACACTCTTGAAAATCCTGGACTCCTTCACAAGGCCCAGCGGTCGCCCCAAAACAGGCACATGTCTGTTTAATCTGGGTGTTGTGGGCACAGCTTAGCAGGGTATTACGATTCTTTTTCTTTGGTGACTAACGTTCTCTTCTGCTTATTATATGATTTTCTTATTCAGTACAGAGCTGGAGATATGGGACTGGTTTGTCTCTATCACTTTCAGGTTGTCCTAAAGGAAGTGTCTATGGCAGGATCTTCTCCAAAATGTAAGTCAATAAACATTCTTAATCACATGAAGGCAGTATTTACAGTATTATGTTTTGCATTTTTGTAGTCATATGGTTAATTAGGAATTTTCTATAGATCAATGCCTGATTGTAGGCTATAAATGTAATACATCTGTGATTTATTTAAATAAATGTTATGTTTGTCTGCCGTTTTATGCAGTTAACCTGCATTTTGTGACTCTTATTCCATGCAAAATATTTATGTTCTCAAAAGCGAGAAAATGTATGGTTTTGGAAACTAAATGCATGCGTAGACTGAACCTGAGAGTGAGCAGACACGGCCGGCTGGTGGCGACAGTAACTTGAACTCGGAGGTGACCGCACCGTCTAATGGCTACATATATGTTCAGATATCTGCTTAAAGTGATTTTAGATCAAGAAATATATTTGAAATCATATATGTTCCAAGAACCACGTCGTTTCTGTGAATCTTAGCGAAGTTTACCTGTTTCATGAAAAACAGAGCAGGTGTTTTCCCACTTGTTCATCATCAGATGTTACGCACTCCCTTGTCCATTGCATCCTAATTGATTTCTATGTGACTGTTTACTGTGTGTCCCCTTCTGAAATGCTCTGATGCCCTGAAAAACAAAAATGCAATACCGATACCTGTTCTTCTAAAATCAAACTGCTTTTGCTCCATGCGGAAATGCAGCGATGGAGGCTCGGTTCATGTTAAAGCAAGCATATTTTGTTGTGTCAGATATTGTTTGTGTCTGCCCCATCTGCACGACCCAGCCAAGCGCAGCAAAACGCCAATGAAACGCGCTCTAGCCAGTGACGTCAGTGACGCTGGTGCCCTCTCGATGACTTCCTGTCCTGGAGCGACTGACCTCCGCGTGAACCTAAATTTAGTCTCGAGCAGAAGCGCGTGTCACAAAGGCGTTTAATTTGGAAAACGGAGAAACAGATTGTTTATACTCCAGATTGCTTTATGTGAATAATGCTCTCTGATTATTTTAACAGTAAGATTATGTTAAGATGTCGTTAATTTCCGCCTACAATTTCGTTTAATAACCAAACCTAAGAATACTAGAGCCTAATGCATGTACCATAGCTGCTTTTCCTCATTAATCTGGGCAAGGCATACCGACCTTTGCCTTACTGAACTAACAGCAACGCGAGTTAATTTGTAGCACAGAAAATAATATTTACGCAAACGAATATTACAATAACCTTGGAGGAAAATTACCTAACGTTAGATAAATAAATGTATAAAATAGGTGCAAATGATGTACAATAATTCTCACATTTGCTCGTAACATATATAGGCCTATATGCTAAATCGTGAAAAAAAAAAAGTCTGGATAGGGACTATGCCGTTGTCACTGCTTCGCTCTGATTTCATCAGTTATTAGATTCACCCTGGATTAAATTAGTTTTAAAATGGGATATAGAAAGTAAAAACTGTGCAACACATGGTTTATTAATACGGCACAATGAGCACAGAAAAAATTAGCTGCTTATTAAAAGAGTCAACAGCGGGGGAAAAATCTGATGTATGTGCTTGCAAAATAAATATTTAATAAAACAGTCTTAAAACACTCCAAATAATATCGTTTTGTGCTTAATTAATATTTTACACTGCATGAAAAATGTATGAAAAATGCACCCACAGGTAAATGTCATGTTAGAAAACAAAACAAAAGCAAGATTTAAAATGTACATTTCGAAAAAAGCCCTATGAAAATTGAATTAAATTATACAATAAACAATAAAATAGTATGATTAGTCTGATAAATTACTACTTTGTATTGGACTTTGCAAAACTGCGTAACTATAAGTAGAATTACGCGCTTTAGTTCCATGAGTTCCAGAGTTATTTTGAAAATGAGCTAAAACACGTTTATTTCCATTTCAGCTTTCTCTTATAGTGTTAAAAATATTATGTAATGTCAACAAAAAATGTTCCAAAACATTTAAATGATTTGAATTATCTGAAAATACATTAACTTCAGTTTCAAGACTTTATATGCGCGTTGTGTGTTTATACGCGATTTAAAGGTTTGAAAATAAATTAACACAATAACTTGCCTTTAATGCTAGTTTTAGCAGACTGTGAGATTGTTGTAACAGACTGTCTTTTAGCTATATAAAATTAAAGCCTCCTCGGTTAACATTACAGTGGTCACTGGCACCCTGCCGTAGGCCTATTCTTTCCATCCAAAAGATAAACAAATAATACCTTATATTTGGAACAACCCTTTCACTTGGGGACCTAGCAGAATAATTAACATGGACGCATGCAATAGATTAGAAACGTTAATAATTTATAGACCTATACATTATTATAGCAGTCATAGTGGGTTACGCAGCAGCAACCGCGGAGATCCACACCTTATAGCATTTCTACAAATAATAGACTGATGATAAATAATAATAATACTTTATTGTTATTATTATTATCGTTTTATTTTCGACAAATAATACTCATATTAATATTAGTAGTAGTAGTTTTTATTTTAAAAATTATTGCCCAGTTGCCTTTTCTATATTAAGTGGATGATTGTAATTTTGTTTCAGAACGAAAATGTCTATATTATGACCGCGGCGGGTGTTTTACATTACCGCATTCTTCGTTTAATTTTTGTTTCATTTTTTTAAACATGTACAACCATTCATGGATTTCCATTAGCCTACACTAAAATATTTCGAGATATTTAGTATCTGCTTTATAGAAACGTAACATAGCTGTTTGCTAAAACATCTATATATAGCTATCTGTACTTCTGACAACATTTTTGATTTTCAAAGACGTTCTCTTGAACACAGAATAATCTTTGCCATTTTCACTGATATCACATGGGCCGCGAGTGTAAGATTAACGTCAGTAAGTGTTAAATCCACTAGTTCCGTAAATATCTTAACCAACAATCTGACACTAAGAACCAAATTATAATGCGGCCGAATATTTTGATTAATATGTTGAAGTATGTTGGATGATATTTTTCGAAAACAAAATAAAAAATGACTAAAAACTAAAAGCTTTACTATAAGCTTCTACAAAACTATTTTAGCCTATATCAATTTGTAAATGCGACGTGCTAATTCTTCTCTCAACGTTTGCGAGCGCGTGTAGTTTTTTTCTTCTTAAATTAAGTCTGATAACGCGTTATCAGATTTATTATTGCATTAATTTAAGGCTTGTCGAAGCAACAAGAGGTCCCGTAATATTCAGCGTTTACCGTTAAGAGGAATGGAGGGTCCTGTTAGATTTATGGAGGCCACAACAGCGTCAAAATGGATATTGAACTTATTCCAATTAAATGCGTTATGAAAGAAAAACGCAGTTGACTCAGTTCTCGCGGTGTTACATCTGAGGTTGCCGAGCAACCGCAGATCGTCAACAAAGCCTGCGAGGACGTGCACATGACAGCGAAGGACTGTAAACAAATGTAGAAATTCAGTCGTAAACCAAACAAACATGTCATATAAAGCATTCTTGAGCCACAGCAAAGTATCAAAAGAGGACCAGGAGTTTTACGACTTGAAGAACAAAGCCGCAGAGTATTACCGTTCCAACGGCGTCCCGCAGAAGATAGAAAACGTCCTGAACGAGATGTTTTGGCAGAAGCCGGATGATATCAATGGCTATTTGGTGGGGAAAAAAACAACATACCTACGTTTTTTTTTTTTTTTTTGAGATATGGCAGCTGTAAACATTTTATCTTAGAATTGTGTTGTAGAATTATGAATGACAATTCTGTCATTGCGTCGTGTCCGGTTTACAATGTTATTCCAGCAGAATGAAGTCAGTATTGATGTAGGTCAGATCCCCGTAATTACACACCAACATAATGAACTGAAATCAATAACTGCCTGCTGCTCTTTTTCAGGCGAACTATTTTTCCAGGCTCTCCTATACTCCAGTGATTAGTAAAATCACTGGAAAAGAGGTGTTTGACGCAAGAGGATTGACAGCAGTTCAAACCGAAGTGTACTGCATCATCAGAAATGAGGAAAAGGTACATTCTGAAATCATCCACACGTTTCCTACACTTCAGAGCAGCTCCCATTTAGGTGTAGTAAGTAGGCCTGAAATAAATGAAAGGCAACAAGGTGGATATCAGATCTATGTGTCTCTGTTTTAATGGTTATGAGAAACTGTAAACTTGTCGGCCTGTAACCTTTCACCTCGTGCCATTTGCACCATGCTGAACAGTTTGCAGGAGAAATTTGTAGTGACAATGAATTTAGGTCACATACTCACACTCATACTGCACACAGACAAACACAGAACAATTAGAGTAGGAGAGAGCGTGTGTGTTTGTACTGTGACGCACGTGCCTCACAACCAACCACTATTAGCATCAGATCACTCTCTGTCTCTTATTCTCCATCTGTTTTGCCTTGTATCACTCTGTTTATGTTTGCTAAGCGTAATGCCTTCTGGCATGGAGGCCATATTGTAGTCATGAGTGCTGCTGCTTTAGTTTGGCACATTTAGAGATTATGACAGTAATACTTTGGGACAGCAAACAGGCTGACTGTAGGCATGAGCTGGGGGAGGAGAAGAGAGGTGAAAGGAGGAGGGGAGCAAAACAGCACATAGAAAAGGGAAAGAAAAGTAGGGACGATTGGTGATGGGATGGGAGAGATGTAGGACGTGATGGACGTGATGCAGATTCTGACTTCTGATCATTGCTTTAGTATTAGTCCCCAGCTAACACACTCATCTTTGCAGAGAATAGTTAGTGCTCCCCTTATGGTGCAAGAAATGCATTTTCAGTGTGAAATTCATGCATTTTGACATTGAAATACAAATATCAAGTGGTGAAATCAGCACAAATGAGCACCAGGGCCAACAGTTCATGCACAGATTGTTATATTCAGACCTTGGTCTTTTCAGTCTCGAATTCTGAATTTTGTCCCGACCATGAACGTCCTGATTCATTCATTTTAGAAGAAATAGCAGTTTATTTTTTTTAAAAAGCTTAAGCTCAAATGTCATGCAATGACATTATTATTATTATTATTATTATTTTGCAATATTTTGGCCTCTGGCAATTATTTAATTTTTCAAACCATAAAAAATAGTACATCTAAAACTATTAAACTGTTTTCAGTAATTAAAATAAAGCAAACCTAATAATATAAATAAATAAATAAATAAATAAATAAATAATAGATGAAAAAAGACAGTCAAAAGTTTTTCATGTTTTTTTTTATTTTCTGCTCATCAAGCCTGCTTTTATTTGATCCAAAGTACAGCAAAAACAGTAAAATTATGAAATATTTTTACTATTTAAAATACATTTTCTATTTGAATATATTTTAAGATGTAATTTATTTCTGTGATCAAAGCTACATTTTCAACATAATTACTCCAGTCTACAGTGTCACATGATCCTTCAGAAATCATTCTAATATGCTGATTTGCTGTTCAAGAAACATATTATAATTATTATTATTATTATTAAGATCAGCATTTATCTGAAATAAAAAGCTTTTCATACACTATACCATTCAAAAGCTTGGAGTCAGTATAATTTTTTTTTTTTTATTATTTATTCTAATAAATAAATAATAAATTATTTATTTATTAGAAATAAATAATATAAATTAATAATTTTATTTTGCAAGGATGCTTTAAATGGATCAAAATAGACGATAAAGACATTTATAATGTTACAAAAGATTTCTTTTTCAGATAAATGCTGTTATTCTGAACTTTCTATTAATCAAAGAAACCTGAAAAAATTTGATTCAGCTGTTTTCAACATAATAATAATAATAAATGTTTTTGAGCAGCAAATCAAAATATTAGAATGATTTCTAAAGGATCATGTGACTGGAGTAATGATGGTAAAGATTCAGCTTTGAAAACACAGGAATAAATTACATTTTAAATACATTCAAATTGAAAACAGGTATTTTAAAAAGTAAAAACATTTCACATTTTTACTGTTTTTGCTGCACTTTCGATCAAATAAATGCAGGCTTGGTGAGCAGAAGAGGCTTCTTTTAAGAACATTCAAAATCTTACTGTTCAAAAACTTTTGACTGGTAGTGTAGGTTTAAGTTAAAGTGTTAAAATTACTCAATCTAAAACTGAAAATAAATTAGAGTTATACAGAAATATTAAAAAGTCATAAAACTGTCCTAAACGTGTTACAAAATCTTTAAATATAAATGAAAACTGAACATATAAAAAAAGCTAAAATATTAAACATTAGAACACTATATAAATATTACCAAAATAACACTGCATATTTTATGTTACATATTTTAGCTAATTAAAACGATTTGAATCTGAACAATAGTCAAACAAGCCTAGAGTAGAATGTAATAAATATATCAGATTTTCCAAATTCATTATGGGGGCACATCATCAGTGGCTCTTTGTGTTAATCACAGATGGTGTGCAGTGCAGTGATGAGTGGCCCTAGTGATGGTCTGGCTGATGGTGTGGAGGAGTCAGGGGAGGCATTTTCTAACAGCAACCAGCAACATCTATCCATCACAACAGCTCTGAAGTGGATCAGAGAGCATCTCAGTCCAATGCTGCACGGCTTCAACCCCACTGACCAAACCAATGCAGACAAACTACTTAGGTGATCACACATACAATACAAAATACACAAGCATCACTCAAATGAACATGAAGGTTGCTGTGATAACACATGCACGACTGAGGTTGTGTGTCTATGTTCTGCAGTGATTTCTTCATGGAACGTTACTTGGAGCACAAGGACAGTCTTAACATAAAGGAGGAGGATGAACTGAGGAATGAATCAGTGTCTGAGGCTCTGCCCCAGGCCACTCCCACACCTGCTCCTGCCAAAGACAAGAAAGGAGGTGATAAAGGTAAAACAGTTTAATGTTTTGCCATTTTTAAAGGGTACTTAGCTGTACAGCACAGTAAAACATCACTGATGTAACGTATTAAGAATGGTAGAGGGATCAGAGTCAGGTTAAGTGAGGGTGCCACAGGAGGACAACAACCCATCTTAGTGCAGCAAGTCAAAAAAACCCTATGATATTCAAAGACAGGAGGCTAAACAAGATTCTAGCCAGTCTCCTGCAGTCTGCTGTCATCTCACTGATCTGAGAACTGTTGTAAAAGCAGTCTGAAAGAGTCCACACTTCACAGAAACCCTACTGGGAGCTGCTCTCAGATACATTAGCAGCTTGTACCGAATCGCATGTGTTTCTATGTGACGCTGACTCTGTTTTCACCTTTTCATTGAATCCAAGCTTTCTTGAAATCTTAGAGAAATCAAAGGGATACAGATTTAAAAGTGCCCCAGGTAACCTTTTCTGCTTCAAAAACCTTTACCCCTACAGAAATGAATAGTACTTTTGAAAAACATTTTTTAAAATGATGGCCTTCAGTCATATCAGTGGCCTAGAAAAAGCTGTTTTATTCTGCATGGAGTGGGTCTTCTCTCACGGTGGCCGCAATGTTGACGTCACACACTCAGATAAATGCTTCTCACTTAATCTCGGTAACCCCAGCATTATTGGACATTTTTGCTAGAGAAATAGTCAGGAACTGAAAACTTTGATGCTTCGGCTTTCCTTTAATATTCAGGTGATATAAGATAATATAGTGCATTTTAAACTGCAGATCCTTCAATGACCTTTTCATCCCTTGCACTTTCTTCTGCCATGTTTTTGTGCTCAGGTAAAAAAGGAAATAGTACAGAGAAGCCCCTCCCCCCCGCGGAGACCCCAGTGCCGAGGCTGCCGGGGGCTACGGCAGTGGGTGTGGTTTCTTTAGCTGTGGCAAAAACTGCTGCCAGACTTCGTGGAGAACCCTTTTACCGGCATATCACATCAGTCAGAGCCACGCAGGTACAGTACCATTCATAAGTTGGGGGTTGGTAAGATTTTATGTTCACTTTTATGCTCACAACGGCTGCGTTCATTTAATCAAAATATGGTAAAGCAGTAATGTTGTGATCATATGTATTTTGTAATTGTAATATGATTACAATTTAAAATTACAATTTAACATTTTTTTTTATTTTAATCTATTTTAAAACGATGTGATGGCAAAGCCAAATTATTCCACTCTTGATCCTGCAGATTCATTCTAGTATGCTTTTTTAGTGCTCAATAAACAATTATTTTTATTATTACCATCCTCAGTTGACAGTTGTGCTGCTTAGTATTTTTATGTAAACATACATTCATATTTTTCAGGATTTTTTGATTTGTTTGTAAAACCAGGCCATAAACTCACAATTCTGACTTTTTTTCTGTTGCTTAGAATTTTTCTTAGAACTGAGTTAATGTCTCGCAATTCTGAATTTATAACGCGCAACTGTGAGTTATAAAGTCAGAATTGTGAGATATAAACTCACAATTCTGAGAACATTATAACTCGCAAAAGTCAGAATTTGCAGAAAAACTCGCAACTGTGAAAAATAGTCAGAATTGTGAGATACAAACTTGCATTTGTGAGAAAGTCAGTTTTTATCTTGCAATTCTGACTTTATAACTCGCAGAATTGCGAGAAGTCAAAATTGTGAGATATAAACTCGCAATTGTAAGGAAAAAGTCTGAATTGCGAGATACAAACTCGCATTTGCAAGTTTATATCTCTCAATTCTGAGGAAAAAAGTCAGAATTTGCAGAAAAACTCACAACTGTGAGATTAAAAGTCAGAATTTGCAAGATACAAACTTGCATTTATGAGAAAAAGTAAGAATTGGTAAGTTTTTACCCTCAAAATCAGACTTTATTAGTCGCAATTTGGAGTTTATATATCACAATTCTGAGAAAAACGTCAGAATTTGCAGAAAAACTCGCAACCGTGAAAAAAAGTCAGAACTGTGAGATACAAATTCGCGTTTGTGAGAAAAAAAGTCAGAATTTCAAGTTTTTATCTCGCATTTCTGACTTTATAATTGGCAATTGTGAGATTATATTACAATTCTGAGAAAAAAGTCATAACTGTGAGAAAAAAAGTAAAAATTACGAGATATAAACTCGCAATTGCAAAAAGAAAAGTCAGAAGTTTATATCACAATTCTGACTTAATTTCTCCGAATTGTGAGTTTATATCTCGCAATTCTGACTTAACTCAAAAAACTAAATTGCAAAAAAAGTCAGTTGTGAGATAAAAAGTCGCAATAACCTTTCTTTATTTTTTATTCAGTGGCTGAAACAGGCTTCCATTATTTGAACAGTAGAACAGTATTAGAACAGCATTTATTTGAAGTAGATTTTGTTTTAACATTCTAAATGTCTTTACTGGCACTTTTGAGCAATTTAATGTGCCCTTGTTAAATAAAAGTACTAAAGGAATAGTTGCACGCAAAAATGCAAATTTGCTGTAAATTCACCATCCAAGATGTTGATTAGTTTATTTCCCCACTGGTAGAGATCTAGAGAAATTTAGCATTACATCGCTGCAGTGAATGAGTGCCGTCAGAATGAAAGTCCAAATAGTTGATAAAACATCAGAATAATCCACAAGGCTCCAGTCCATCAGTTAACGTCTTGTAAGTGAAAAGCTTCATGGACATATTCAAGTCCTTACAAACATGCAGCTTTTAACTTCACAAGAGTGTATTATTGTGATGTTTTTATCTCATTTGGGTGAATTATTCCTTTAATTTAAAAAAACAAAAAAAACAAAGCACATTAAATCAGAAAAACATTGCATTAGTTAGACAACTTTTAAAGTGTATGTAAATACACAGACACACAGTCACGCATGTTAATCATCAAGTAGACTTGTGTACTTCAAAATTGCTTTATGCATAATTGCATTTAAAACTTTTTACCCTCTTTCTTATTTCCTGAGAACTGCTTTAGGTTCAGAGTGAGATGCACCTGCCTTTGCCCATGATTACAATTCTGAGCTGTGGAAAGAACTCTGTGGGTAAACTCAACCTGCTGGAGGAGGTCATCCTCATGCCCAGCTCAGCACAAAGAGTCAGAGAAGTATAAACACGCTTAAACAAACAAACACTCTTTAAGTAAAGTAGGCTGTCTTTAGCACAGAAGTGTTAATGCTGTGCTGACTGCTCTCACTCCAGTGTCCATACCGCTTATCTTCAGTGTGTGTGTGTTGGCCTCGCAGGTCATTGGCATGGGCCTTGAGCTGCAGTGTGAAATGAGGAGAGTTTTGAATGGATCTGCATATAAAGCTGGGGTAAGGATGCTCTCATAGGGTTTGACTCTTTGACAAAGGGACAAAATGTTCTATGCTCCGGCTCACACAAAGGCATCAAGCAGCACACAAATTACGTGTGGATTTTTTTTGATGCTTTGATGGGGTAATTATCTGCACATCACCATCTGAATGAAATAAACAGGCCTCAATCACGTGCAGGGCTTATGAATGGCGATTGAACCACTTAACAGCATGTCACACAATAAATATATATTTATGTTTAGATGGGAGGCTATTACTGGTGCACTGCGCAGCACTAATGTTATAGCCTCGGAAAAGACCTTCATAACATTATAGGCTAGGGGTGCTGGATTCAGTTTAGTTCTGACATACCCTGGTTTTCAGCTGAGCTGGTCCAGGTGAGTTTAATTTACAGGTGGAACCGAATTCTGCCAGGAGTGCAGGAATGGCTTCTGTAAAGATGCGTAATAGATTATCATTGTGCTATCATCTCCCAGTAAACACACAAACGTATGATTTTCTGGTATAGCCTCCTGGGATCCAGCAATTGTTGTCATTTGCTTTTCGTCAATTTCTCTAAAACCAAACATGCTGTAGAAGAGGACACCCTGGGCTTTTCAGAGATAGAGGTTTGGCCATGGCTACTGCCCCTCTTTGGTTCTTAAAAAAATGTTATGGAGAAAAGAAAAGTAAATGTATTGTTTCTGCAGTTATCATTACACGTTAATATGCAAATTACACACCCATTTTGGCTATATTTACACAAACTGTAAAGTAAAGATGAAAGATTAAATGCTGCATTTCCATTTAGAAGTTTGGTTCCGTATATATTCAGTACAGATGCATTAAATTAATCAGAAGTGACAGTAAAGACATTTATAATGTTCTAAAAGATTTCTATTTCAAAGAAATGCTCTGAAATAATCACAGGAATAAATTGCATATTTAAATAGCTTATAAAGCAGTCATTTCAAACTGTAATATTTCACAATATTACTGTTTTTAATGTATTTTTAAATCAAATAAATACAGCTTTTTTTGAGCATAAAAGACGTCTTTCAAAAACTAATCTGACTAACATAGTTGTATAAAGAAAAAAATTCTGTGATAGCTTTAGTAACAGTTAAGGCAATGGTCCTAAGCTAGTATACGCTCTGAAACTTTTCAGAACCATTTCTATTTTGCCATATGTTAATGTTTCATTATGATGATACACTAACAGTCAAAAGTTTTTGAACAGTAAGATTTTTTATGTTTTTTAAAGAAGTCTCTTCTGGCTCACCAAGCCAGCATTTGATCCAAAATATTTTTACTATTTAAAATAACTAATAAAAAGAATTTATTTCTGTGGTTTCAAAGCTGAATTTCTAGCATCATTACTCCAGTCACATGATCCTTTAGAAATCATTCTAATATTCTGATTTGCTGCTCATAATAACATTTATTATTATTATGCTGAAAACAGCATAACAGCAAAAGTAGATTTTTTTCAGGTTTCTTTGATGAATAGAAAGTTCAGAAGAACAGCATGTATCTGAAACAGAAATCTTTTGTAACATTATAAATGTCTTTATCATCACTTTTGATCAATTTAATGCATCTTTACTAAAAAAAAGTATTAATTTCTAGAATTTATTTCCCAAAAAAGACAAATATACATATACTGACGCTTTTAAATGGTATAGTGCTACAAAAGCTTTTTATTTCAGATAAATGCTGATCTTTCTATTAATATAAGAATCCTAAGTTTTAAATATTGATAATAATAATAACAAAAAGTATTTCTTGAACAGCAAATTAGTAAAATAGTAAAAATATTTCACAATTTTACTGTTTTCACTTTACTATGGTTCAAATAAATGCAGGCTTGGTGAGCAGAAGAGACTTTGTTAAAAACACTAAAAATCTTACTGTTCAAAAACTTGTGACTGGTAGTGTATATGCTATTTTACTATTACTAACCTGTTCTCTCTCTCTTTCTCAGCCGATAGGTGTATCAGACGAGGGCGCGTTACAGGTGGGGTTTGAACGTCCTGAACAGGCTCTTGATCTGGTCACAGACGCTTGTGCTAACCTGGAATTGCCTCTGGGTTCAGACCTGTGCTTGGCTATAAACTGTGCAGCACATGGCCTGATGGACTATGTGAGTGATAAGAAGACAGAACAGGGAAACTATTATTTACACATTCACTCAAAACAAGTAAAATTAAAGTCTTATACAATGCAGTAACCATTTTAAATGTTTCTCTTGCTGTCTGTTAGTCACGTGGGAAGTATGAGGTGATGTCCGGCTTTCACAAATCCCCAGATGAGTTGGTGGACATGTACGAGGGTCTGATTAATAAATATCCTGCTATCACATCCCTCATCGATCCTTTCAGGAAAGAGGTGAGATTAAAAACAACATGTATTTAACCCCTTTGTTTATCGGTATCCACCTTTTTCTTACCGTAAGATTTGTACATTTTATGGGTCTGGCTTCTGGTTTTATCCACGTTCAGCTATTTTTAGCTATACAAAACAGCTCGTTTTGCTCCTTGATATTGCAAATTGTTGTCTTACCATATTATTTTAATGTATTAATTATGAGCACACTGGTTTGTAGTGTAAACAGTTTTACAGTTTACTGCACATTGTTATTCTTGTTATTTTCCTATAGCAAATAATGAACCGGAAGTCTCACCCATAGGCTTACTTCCGCGTTGAAGAAAAAGGTGGATAAAGCAATAATAGTGTACCATATGTTATGCAGCTCATCTGTTTGAACTAAAAGCGTGTCTCTGAGTTTAGGATGTAGATCAATGGGAAAGGCTGGCTTCAGTGATTGGTCAGTCATGCTGCCTGATTGCAGATACTGCATCCAATCTCTGTCCTCGCTGGAGTGAAGCAAAACTCCTCCCACCCGGGGTCTCAAGGGTGATTATTAGGCACCAGAGTGATATGACCATCTCTGACCTTATACAAAGCATAGCAGAGCAGAAAGGTAGGCTCCAAACATGAGCAAACAGGACAAGAGAGTGCTCACTGTGTGTTCTGGCATAGTCATTTTGACAATAATTTGCAAAAGTATAACATCCAAGTCTAAATACATTGACCGTAATAAGTATGTATTTCTTCCATCTGCACACTGAAATGCAGAAACGATGCTGGATGCAGCCAGTGGCGATACATCAATTGTTGACCTGGTGGGTTGAGGGCAATTCTTGACTTTTTTTTTTTAGGGAATTCATTTCTCAGTGGCATGCATGTAGTCTCTGGTCAAGTCTTTTAATGAAAATACAAAAATAAATCAGATTCATTTGGTTCCCGAATATCTGCCAACGAACATACCAGTCAAACAACTGATGCAGCTAATGAAATTACATTTTTATCATACTTTAGATTAATGCTGCTGAACACAAACCAAATGTACGACGGCGTCCAAAAGAACTAAGACCAATATTTTTTCTAATTTAGTAGAACATTTCTCATTACAAACTATATTATTCTAGAATAATTTCAAAGATTTGAATAGTGACCTAAAATGAAAGATCTTAAATATTTTTTCACTTAATTTTACATGTTTTAAAATCCAAAAACTTCATTTAATTAGATTTCGAGTCGCAGTTTCTTTCTTTTGGACCTCACCGTATGTGTGTGTTTAAAGGCCGTAGGGTCAGGCGTGTCCTTTCTCAAACTGGGCGGGTTGAGAGGAGGAGAGCGAATGGACAAATACAATCGCCTGATGGCGATAGAAGAGGAACTGGAGCAGGAGGAGATCCTGGGTACACATTCTCACACTCGCATAATAGCAAGTACTATTAGTAGAATCTATATTCAGAAAACAGTGTATTGTACCTTTGTGACTTTCAGGTGCTAAAGGAAAAAAACAGCATCTGTCGGATGTTTTTGAAACTCCGGAAGCGGCTGTGACTCTGTGACCATCTCTGCTTGATGTGACTTCATCTCCTGTCTGTCTGTCTGACATTATCACAGTAGGGTTTGTCTCACCTGACTGCATAACATCAAAATGCGTATTAATTAATTCACATCAAAATATCATTTTAGTGCAAGATTGTAAACATGTAAACTGACTCATCACATGCACTATATTCCTGTGTGACATGCTATAGTGCTTATAGATGGTTTATACATTAAAAAAAACATTAAATAAAAATAAACGTTTTTTTTAATAAAGCCCACCCACAATTTTTAATACATTTTAATATTTTTCACAGTATTTACAATGAACATTTCCAGATAGACTTGCCCACCATAATAATTATTTTGTATAATTGTCCACAAAATTAAATTAATTGTGTGTCAGTATTTTCCTTCCTGAAGTCTTTTTCATTCCATGTGCTCCAGATTTACCTGTTAGAGAAAAATCAAATTATTATTACAAAATGAATTGTATACAATTATATATATCAGAAGCTATTTTTAAAAGATTTTTAATGTTTTTTAAAGTCAGTTCTGCTCACCAAGCCTGCATTTATTTGATCCAAAGTACAGCAAAAACAGAAAAATGTTGAAATATTTGTACTATTTAAAATAACTCTTTTCTATTTGAATACATTTTAAAATGTAATTTATTCCTGTGATCAAAGCTAAATTTTCAGCATCATTAATCCAGTCTTCAGTGTCACATGATTCATCAGAAATCATTCTAATATGCTGATTTGCTGTTCAAGAAACATTTATTATTTGTAGTATTGTCAGTTTTTAAAACTAATTAAAAAATTTTTCAGGATTCCTTGATGAATAGAAAGATACAAATCAGCCTTTATCTGAAATAAAAACTTTTTGTAACATTATACCAAAAAAGCTTGGAGTCAGTTTTTTTGGAGGGGAAGGGGAAATAAATTATAGAAGTTAATACTTTTATTTAGCAAGGATGCTTTAAATAGATCAAAAGTGATAAAGACATCTACAATATTAAAAAAGATTTCTATTTTTAGAGAAATGCTGTTATATTCATTAGAGAAACTGGAAAAAATTCTGCTCTGCACAATCGCATCAATCTTCAACATTATAATAATAATAAATGTTTTTTGAGCAGCAAATCAGAATATTAGAATGATTTCTGAAGGATTATGATGCTAAAAATGCAGCTTTAAAAATCACAGGAATAAATTACATTTTTAAATATATTCAAATATTTTAAATAGTAAAAATATTTTTTTATTTTTTGCTGTACTTTGGATCAAATAAATGCAGGCTTGGTGAACAGAAGAAATTTGAAAACATTAAAAATCTTACTGTTCAAAAACTTTTGACTGCTTGTGTGTATATATATATATATATATATATATATATATAATTTAAATAAATAAATAAATAAATATATTTAATATTATTGTTTTCAATTCTAAAATGCATCTGGGATTTCAGAAAACTCAAACAATGAACTCCGTCCTCTTTTTGTCTCCACCACACACAGGCAGGTTTTTAGAGAAATCAAAGCTATTCTTCAATTATGAAGAGGCATAAAACAACCCATCACTTCCTTCTCCACATCCTCTCCTCACTATATACAGACAACAGATACTGACACACACAAATACACACACACACACAGTGACTGAATGGGGCCAATTATCCAGCCTGTTCAAAAGGGCAGCAGTGTCCGCTTCATACAAGTGTTTGTGTCTGTTTATGTGTTTGTGTGAAAGAGTGTGAATGGACTGTTTTGTGTTAACAAGTGAGAGAAAACACAAACCTACAGCTGTGCTGCGAAACTACAGACCACAAGAATGTGCCACGTTCGGCTTCTAATCAACTCACAACATGTTCATTATCTTGTTTACCTCTTAACTGATTTATAGAAATCCTAAATTTACTAACACTGTACCTTTTAAGGAGACAAAAACAGCCCTCAAAATACACCAAAGTTACATGTTGCAGAGCAGACAGCATTTTGTAAGTCTACAATGGGTGACATCTGTGAAAAAAATAGCTATTTCCACGCGGCGGGAGTGGAGGGGGTGCTGGCGGGCGTCCGCAGAGAGACAGAGAGATTTGAGACCAGCATTACAAGTTACTGTGGCTCCCCACCAGGCAATCATTCAGTTTGAAAAATAAACAAAATGACTAACAAAACAGGCTAAATTAAGCGTTTTACACACACATGTACACACAAGCTGGGCTCTAAATTGTGGTTCTGTCAATAGAGGTTGTTTTGTGTTGCTTGACTATGGCTTCGAAACAAATGCAGGACAAGTGTTACAGAACACGATAAAAAGCAAACATAAGTAAGACAGAAACAGCGGCAGAGCAACAGCCCAGCGTGGCGTTTCGTGATTACGAGCTCGTCGAGATTGACAGAATGTTTATAGTACGTCGATTAAGAAAAAAAAACGCAGACCAGAAGATGAGAGAGACTGCAATTGAGCAAGATATTTACTCATTTACACCTCGCGTCGTCAACAAACGCCGAACCGGAACGTCAACAAATCAAAATATGCTACGTGCGGGACTGAAGAGCTAGTAAAAATGTGAGTCGATTATTGATTGTATTTTGAGTGCTGTTGGGGAATGGAGTACAAACTTATAGAAAATCTTGGTCTAAAAGGATTTCAGTGCTTTCTAAAATGTTTGTCAGCCTAGATTCTGATCTCACCCACATCTAAGGTCACATATAAGTCCAATAATAAAAATCATAATCATAATAATAATAGTTTTTACAGTAAAGTCCCATTATTTAACGTTAGTAAATACAAATAATTGACAACAAATATTAACTAACGATGAGCAATACATTTGTACATTTGTACAGTATTTATTAATCTTCAACTAATTTGTATAAATTGTTAGTATAATTGCTTGTATAAATTTGTATAAATTGATACAATTGTTCATTGTTATTCGTTACTGTAATATAATATCAATCTTAACAGAAACAACTTTTTATTTTAATAATGTATTAGTAAATGTTGATATGAATATTAATTAATGATTTAGAAGTATATTCATGTTAATATTAATGTTAACAAATGAAACTTCTTAAAAAAAATATATATGTGTGTGTGTGTGTGTGTATTTATATATATGAATATATATGCATATGTATATTATGTGTGTGTGTGTATATTTATTTATGTGTATATATAAATAGGTGTGTGTATATATGTATATATATGCATATGTGTGTATATATATAGGTCCGTCTGAGATTTTTCTAAAACATTTTTTGTTAAATGATTGTTTTTATCATATCCTGTGTTTACATTCAATGATTTACTGTAATGGGAAATAAAAGGTTATTATTATTTTTGAATGCATTATTCTCAAAAATGACCAATGAAAGAAAAATCTGACGGACTGAAGTTTCTGCATCTATATTGAGAGAAAAAAATTAGAGCTGCAAAACAATTAGCTTAATCGATTTAAAATAAAAATTTGTTTACATACTATATGTGTGCAACCAGTGATATTTTCATAGGAGCCTAATAAAAAAAAGCTCTTTTAAAAAAAAAAACTCATATGGACTTAGAGGTTTCTGCATTTATATTGAGGGAAAAAACTGAGCAACAAAACAATTAGTCGCGATTAATCGATTCAAAATAAAAGTTTATGTTTACATACTATATGTGCGTCCCCAACGATATTTTAGTAGGAGCCTGATAAAAAAGCCTAATTTGAAAGAAAAATCTTAGGCGGACTTAAAGGTTTCTGCATCTATATTGAGAGAAAACAAATTGAGCTGCAAAACGATTAGTCGCGATTAATCGATTCAAAATAAAAGATTGTTTACATACTATATGTGCACGCCTAATGATATTTTCATAAGAGCCTGATAAAAAAAAAGCTCATTTAAAAGAAGACCTCAGACGGACTTAAAGGTTTCTGCATCTATATTGAGAGAAAAAAAATTGAGCTGCAAAACGATTATGTCACGGTACGTGCTGGATAGATGAGTCGAGAGACGAGATACGATACAAATAACAATTTAATATAACTCTTAGTAGGAACAGGCAGGAACAGGCAGGAACAGGCAGGAACAGGCAGGAACAGAACGATAATCCACACACATCCAAATAACGTCAAGGACCGACAGCAAACTCAAATCACAAGCAGACTTATAAAGGGTGGTGATTAAGACACAGACAGGTGTAGTAAATAAACTAATCAGGACAAAATGAGGACAGGAAGAACCAAATATGGGCACAATGGGAAAAACAAACATAAACAGTCCAAATGGCACACAGAACTCTGACATTACTCCCCCCTCCCGGAAGGCGCGACCTCGCGGCGTGGAAAGGGAGTGAAAATAATAAAGTCATTGTGGGAGGAGGCTCTGGTGGCGGACGGTCTTCCGGGAGGAGGACAATAAACAAAGTCCAGGGTGGTGACGACGGAGGGAGGAGCCAGGGAGAACTCAGGAGGGACCCGGAGCAGGAGGAGCCATGCGAGACCCAGACCACAGCCATCATGACGACCCACGGTGGAGCCGACGGAGGGAGGAGCCATGGTGGAGAAAAGGCTGACGACTCCAGGGGGCGACCGACGGAGGCGGAGCCGCTGGCGGAGGAGCTGGCGGAGGAGCCCGAGGCGGAGACGGAGAGCCGAAGATCCAGGGCGACACCGAGGATCCGGAGGGCCAAGGCGGAGCCCTAGGCTCTGGCGACCGAGGCGTAGGCGGAGATCCGAAGGTCCGCGGCGGAGCCGGAGCGACAGAGGATGGAGGCTGTGCCAGAGGGAGGAAGGAGGTCCACAGAGCCGGTGGGACGGAGTGACGAGGCGCAGCCGTAGGAACAGAGTCCTGAGGTGATGAAGGGCCGACGACCGACCAGGGCGGAGCCGGAAAGACGAGGGAGCCCGGTGGAGCTAGTGGACCGATGGGCGACGATGGAGACGAGGGCGCTGAGAGCCGTGGTGAAGCCGCAGGGTCGGAGGGCTGAGGCGGAGTTCTGGACTCTGAGGCTGGAGGCGGAGATGAGGGATCCTCCAGCCCTGACGCCGATGGAAGCTGGCAGACCCGCGGCGCACCCACTGCACAGGTGGTGGGCTGAGGGTGAGCAGAGGGGCTGTCAGGGGACAGCGGTGAGCAGACAGATGTTGACATAGGCAGAAGAGGGAGGGTGGGTGGGGATTCCATACAGGCAGGCATAACGAGACAGGTAGATACTTCTGTAAAGAAGTCTATTAAATCCCCAGAGTTATTCTCTAGATCTTCCGTAGAAAAGTCAATCAAGTCCCCAGAGTTATCCTCTAGATCTTCCGTAGAAAAGTCAATCAAGTCCCCAGAGTTATCATCCAGCTCACCCCCAGCAGTGGTGCAGTGGGCAGGGCTCTCCATAGCCCTCACTTGCTCCATCTTGCACTCCCCCGTCATGGTAGATGTAGCCGGCTCTCGCACCTGATCGGATGTGTAGGGCTCTGGCTCTGTGGCGATCTTTAGCTCTGTCACTCGTGGCTCTGGCTCGTCATCCGCGGTGGGCTCGGGCTCAAACTCCGCGTGTCGGGGTGCTGGTTGGCTGGGCTCTGGGTCTTGAGTGGGGCTGGTGTCATCCTCCGCGGTCAACGAAGATCTACAGGACACCAGCACCCACTCCATGTAGTCGGCGAAGCTCTCTCGTGGACCCTCCCCGGACAGCTGCGCTTTCGTGGCGATGTTCAGTCCTGCACGGTAAAATGTGCAAAGGCTGCTGTCCGGGAAGTGTGTGAGTGGTACGAGGTGGACAAAGTCTCTAGTGTGGTCCACGAGAGAGCGATTCCCCTGCTCCAGGAGAAGGAGGAGGACAGCAGGGTTATCCATAACGAAAAACAAAAAAACAAACACTGAGAAAAAAAAAACGGAAAAAATAAAGCAGGGAAACGCCGGGGATAAACTGTAGGGTCGGTCCTTCTGTCACGGTACGTGCTGGATAGATGAGTCGAGAGACGAGATACGATACAAATAACAATTTAATATAACTCTTAGTAGGAACAGGCAGGAACAGGCAGGAACAGGCAGGAACAGGCAGGAACAGGCAGGAACAGAACGATAATCCACACACATCCAAATAACGTCAAGGACCGACAGCAAACTCAAATCACAAGCAGACTTATAAAGGGTGGTGATTAAGACACAGACAGGTGTAGTAAATAAACTAATCAGGACAAAATGAGGACAGGAAGAACCAAATATGGGCACAATGGGAAAAACAAACATAAACAGTCCAAATGGCACACAGAACTCTGACAGATTAGTCGCGATTAATCGATTGAAAATAAAGGTTTATGTTTACATACTTTGTGTGTGTACTGTGTATATTTATTATGTATATATACACTGTAAACACCACATAAATATGTATATATTTTAAAAAATATTTGTATGTAAACACTTGTATAATTTATATTAAATATTAATATTTTACATATAAATCTAACATATATTTCCTTAATATATACATGTATGTGTGTATTTATATATACTTAATAAATATACACAGTACACACACTTATAGTATGTAAACATAAACTAATATTTTGAATCGATTAATTGCGACTAAGCGTTTTGTAGCTCTAAAAAAATACTTCACCTATAAATACATTCTTTAACAGAAACGTCTCTGATATTGACTCTATGGGCTTTAGTATACAGCTAGTCCACTACAAAAAAGTTTCATGAACAACAGTAGCTTAACCCACATTTAACATCACTGTTCACCAGATTCACAATGTGTGACATTACAGACATCTTCGCAGCTTTCAATGGACCTCAAAGATTCAAAGCTAAATCTGAAACGTCTCAACAACATTCCACAAAGCTCTTCCATTCACAAAACACAATGACAGTCCATAGTAACACGTTTTTAAAACGCTTCTCAAACACAGTCTTGAAATGGAGTGTACAGTGTGTGTCATTCTCTATTGCAGACCAGGGTCAGGTGAAGAACAGAGTAAAAAAAAAAAAAAAGAAGGAGAAAATAAAGGAATAAAGTTTCATCTTGTGTCCGGGAAGATTTAACCCCATGAAGAGCTCTAAGCCGTGCTGGAAATTGTGCCTAAGTGTGTGAAAGCAGTGGAAAGGCGTCACTGAGCCTCAGCACAGACACACACTTCTCCTGTTTCACAGCACAACAACATCACAGCAGCTGCAGCTCACCGGAGGAAATGAAATCCTGTTGTGTAACGAGGCATGATAAACGTCACACCATTTTGTAAATCTGATCTAGTGTGCGGTTCGGACGGAATAAAATGCTTCTCTGTGAACTGGATGGGGAAAGATACAAAATTTCAAGGACAGAATTTACAGAGGACAATGTGAAACATAGATATTTACAAAAAATGCCAATGAGTTGACCGAGCTAACACTTCATCCATGACCTCAAGTCAAAAGCTGATGCTTTAAACCCAACCTGAATGATTTCCAGCTTTGTGGACTATCAAGAAGACACATCACATCGAGGTCTAAATGACCTTAGATACACTACCAAAAATAGTTTTTTAAAGAAGTCTCCTCTGCTCACCAAGCCTCCATTTATTTGATCCAAAGTACAGCAAAACCAGTAAAATTTTGAAACATTTTTACTATTTAAAATAACTGCTTTCTATTTGAAGATATTTTAAAATGAAATGTATTCCTGTGATTTCTAAGCTAAATTTTTAGCATCATTACCACAAACACATGATCCTTTAGAAAGCATACTAATATGTTGATTTGCTGTTCAAGAAACTTTATCATTAATATTTGAAACAGTCAAGTACATTTTTTTCCTCAGATTCTTTGATGAATAGAAAGATCCATAGATCAGCATTTATCTGAAATAAAAAGCTTTTGTAGCAATGCTTTAAAATGATGTGATGATAAAGACATTTATAATGATACAAAAGATTTCTATTTCAGATAAATGCTGTTCTTCTGAACTTTGAATTAAAGAAACCTGAAAAAAATCTACTCAGCTGTTTCAAAAAAAAAAAAAAATTAAAAAGAATAAATATTTATAATAATAATATAATAATATTTATAATAATAAATGTTTGTAATGTTTGAGCAGTAAATCAGAATATTAGAATGATTTCTGAAGAATCATGTGACTGGAGTAATGATGCTAAAAATTCAGGTTTGAAATCACAGGAATAAATTATATTTTATAATATATTCAAATAGAAAACAGTTATTTAAAGTAGTAAAATTTCAAAATGTTACTGTTTTTGCCATATTTTAGATCAAATAAATGCAGGCTTGGTGAATAGAAAATACTTATTTAAAAAACAAACAAAAAAAATCTTACTGTTCCAAAACTTTTGACTGGTAGTGTACTTTAAATTTTTTTATTTATTTATTTTTTTTTTTAGCATACACTACCATTTAAAATGTTTTTCTTTATAAATTAATATATTTATTCAGCAAGGCTTCATTAAATTGATCATGACAGTTGAAACATTTTATGATTTTACAAAGGATTTTTAGATTTTTATTTTTGAAATAAACACTGTTCCTTTGAACATCTATTAATCAGAGAATCCTGAAAAAAAAAATCAGTTTCCACAAAAAATATTAAACAGCACCAGATCAGCATATTAAAATGATTTCTGAAGAATCATGTGACACTGAAGACTAGAGTATAATGACTGCTGAAAATTCAGCTTTGCCAACAGGAATAATTTTCATTTTTAAACATATTCAAATAGAAAACATTTAATTGAACAATAAACTGTAATAATATTTCACAATATTACTGTTTTTACTGTATATCTGATAAAATGAAGCCTTAATAAAAATCTTACCTTACATAATTCTAAAGTTTTGAAGGGCATTAAAAATTGAAATTTTTTATAGTAAAATTCACGTTATAAAAAAATAGTAATCATGATTTGACTGTCTGAACATTTTGAACTTCACATTTCAAATTGAAAAGAAATGTCATGAACCTTTCTTAAAAAGGTTCTGCTCTTTCCACTGATTCTTAAAAAAAAGTATCTGTGTTGTCTTTGCTGGAAAGCAGGTATGTGCTCAGCTACAGAAAAGGGGTTCAGAAAACTACTCTGCTGTATAACAACACCTCACGAAAGTCTGACCTCCTTTAATGAAGCATTTAGAGTGTCACAAAGATCAGTCGCCTCTCACAATGTGTCTTCAGGGCTGCCATAAATGAAACCGCCTCAGGCCCGTAGCTAGACTATGCTTTCAAAATGCTCTACTTAAGCTGCCCATTCAAACCAAACTTCTTTATATATTCTATTCAGTAGCATGTTATTGTCATGTTGGCATGTCAACAATTTAAAAAAGAATAACACATTTCATTCCAGCTCGGTCAATATGTGTAAAAATAGCATCAATTCATTGTCTGTTATTTTAAAAATTTGTCTCAGGAATAATAGTCTCGTGTGATCGACGACCCCAAATTGCTTCTCATCCATTCTGTGAGAGAAAGACCAATGCTGAACCTGGAAAAAAATATCCAGGTTCATGAAACAGTAAAAAGACTGTTAAAGGGGGATAAGTTCACACCGGTGCCTTGTAATTACCGAGCGGGACGTTACAAGGTTAATACTAGTCTAGCCAAAGCCATTTGAGAACACACTAGCTTGGCGCATGTTCAAGGCTAGTCACCAACGCCCCTCTAGAAACGCTTCTCACACAGACAAAGCATGTGTCAATAACTTCAGTGAGGACGGTCCAGCCAAAGTAGAAGACTGTGGGACGGAGGGGATTTCGTTTCACTACTATTAAACACCCACAGACATTTAAAGTCCCTCAAAGCAAAGAAAAAACTAAACATACCACTTAAAGATGATTTAAATGTCCTCAAGCTAATACAATGTGACTAATGTGTTTGTTACAAACATGTTACACAAGTTATTTGGTAACACTTTACAATAAGATGCCATTTGTTAACATTAGTTAATGTATTAACTAACACAAACGAACAATGAACAATACATTACAGTATTTATTCATCTTTGTTGATGTTAGTTAATAAAATACAGTTGTTCGTTGTTTGTTCATGTTAGGTCACATTGCATTCGCTAATGTTATTGCATTATTGAAATAATGCATTAGTAAACGCTGCAATTAACATTAACCAAGATTAATAAATGCTGTAGAAGGCACAACTAATGTTAACTAATGAACCTTATTGTAAAGTGTTACCAGCTATTTTTAGACTTTTGAAACTTTTCCTTTTTCCAAAATTTCCCAAAAATATAAAAAGACTCAAATTGTTGACATGAGTAATAGTATAAAGCTATAAAATGATTGTGGACTGACACTTTAGATGAGTTGGTTTGTGAAGAATATTGTAGTTATTCTTAACATTTTAGACTTTATACCAAAGCGTGTTCAAATTTGCTGTAATAACATTGTTATAATCACTATGATACCTAAGATGTCTTGCAATTACTTCTATAATTACTGCCAGTCAAACGTTCTGGGATCAGCAAGATTTTTAATGTTTTTTAGAGAATTCTCGGTAACACTTTCTATAAAGCCTGTATTTATAATACATTATAAGGGTATTCTTAAAGGGGTCATCGGATGCAAAGTTCACTTTTACATGTTGTTTGAACATTAATGTGTGTTGGCATTGTATGTACACATCTACTCTATAATGTTAAAAATCCATGCAGTGGTTTTTAATTAATCTGTGATTCTCACACCGACAGAGGCCGCTCCCACGATAGTTGATTGACATGAGCGTCTTACCTCAGACCTGCCTTAAATAAGTTGTAACAGTCCGACCTCCACTGTTTTGATGCCGGAGCAGGGATGTAAGTTAGACAAGAATATCTCTGATCAAGTGATTGAGGTGTTGTGTTGCTGGATGTAATAATGAACATAGTGGTCGTCATTTACTCCCGACATCAGAGCCACTGAAGATGCAGTGGATTACGTTTGTTTGTGAAGGGAACACGCCTCCCGATCTACATAAATGTCTCTATGTTCATGCAAATTATTCATGATCCAGCTTCACCTACAGCAGAAGTAAGTATAAGGGTTTTTTATGAATCTCTGCAATCAGCTTTCCTCATAAATCCATCAGAATGGGATGATTTTTGCAGAGCTGAATTTGAAAAGGTAAAAAGGGTGTTGTTTTACACAACCATTGAGAATTTTTAACCAAAGTATATTATAGACTTTTCATTAAGACCCTAAAGAATAATATAAACTTGTGGAAAATGGGCATCCGATGACCCCTTTAAGGCATAATAATGAACGCATTATAAAAAACCTAATAATATGTTGTATAATCTCATGAATACTCATAAGAACAGTTTTAATGTGTTATAATATTTACTTATTTGTGGTTATAGCTTTTAAGAGTATGATGATTTATAACACACAATGAACATGTTGCATCCACTTAAGATACAACTGAATATTTCTCATAGTTATTGTGTATTATAAGTCTCATATCTTGCCATGCTACTTATGTTACTTTACTTAGTGTCATTGTGACACTGAAGACTGAAGTACTGATGCTGAAAATTCAGCTTTGCATCACAAGCATAAATTACATTTTAAAATATATTTACATAGAAAACAGTTACTTTACATTGCAATAATATTTCAAAATATTAGTTTTTTCCTAGACTTTTGGTCAAATAAATGCAGCCTTGATAAGCATAAGAAACTTCTTTAAAAAAACATTACAAATCTTACCTATTTCAAAATTTTTGAATGGCAGTGTACACTACTGTTCAAAAGAAACATTTCAAAATTAAAAATGTTTTTAAAACAAAATGCTCTCGAGGCTGCATTTATTTAAAAATAAAAAATCTGTAAAATTATAATATATTCCATATATTACAATACAATAATATTACAATTAAAAACAGTTTTCTATTTTAATATATTTTTAAAATATAATTTATTCCTGTGATAGCAAAGCTTTAAACATCTTTATAATCATACTTGCTAAATAAAAAAGTTAATTTCTTAGAAAAAAAAAAACTTTTATGCTTAAAAACTGATTTATACATTATATAAAACATATTTTGTTATGGAAATGGAAATGAAATACCGACACTCTGAACCAAACAAAAGAGAAAAATTAACTAAATTCAGAGTAAATGGTTTGACCTAGTTAATAAATAAATAATACATAAATAAATAACAGCATATCCATCTTATTTTTCAACAAACGCAGCAGTAAGCCTTACTTAGGTGAGATTACCCGCTAAAGGGGAAATAACGAGAAGAATAACAACGTGCAGAAAAACTGTTTGTGCTATAAAGAGTTCATAATTAAGATATTACATTAAAATAATATGGTACAACACATCAATTTGCAGTATCAAGCAGCAAAACGAGCTGTTTTGTACAGTTAAAAATAGCTGGATGTGGAAGAGAACGGAAGCTAGACACACAAAACTTACAAATGGTGTCCCCACTCTTACGGGAAAAATAAGGCGGATAAAAACCCAAACATCAGTATATAACTTGTTTAACCAAACTCGTTTATAACTGTTTGGTTAGTTTGGATGAACTACTTTGGTGCATATGAAATGTTCTGTTGGTGTGTAACTTTACGGCTCTACATAAAAGAGCGGATACTCACAACCTACGAGCTCCTATGAAGGCTTGAGTTGATCAGTGCATACTGTGGTTGTTGTGTGTTGTGGTGTGTTCTGGTCCCTTGTGTTCTGGCCTGGTTCTGACTGGGTTTTCTCAATCTGAGGCAGATCCAGAGCACCACTGGAATTCGCTAAAGGAAAAGGGGTGAAAAGTTAAACGGATGTTCCGGCTCAAGAGAGAGAAAATGTGCTAAAGTGTATGCGTGTGTGTGTTAGACTAACTGTTATTCTTTGCAGCCTTCAGCACTACTCTCCGTTTTTGCAGGGCTTTCTCCAGCTCAGACTTCGGTGATGGTGACGGAGGGCGTGTCCCAGGCGAGGAGGAGGGGCCAGGACGCTTGACAGAGTTCTAACAGAAAGATTCTGTTACTATACCAACAGCTAGTTTTAAACACATTTGAATTATATTGCATTATGGTTATACCTATATACTTATTTATATGAACATACACAGTTGAAACCAGAAGTTTACATAAACTATGTTAATTATTTAACCAAAATAAGAGGGATCATACAAAATGCATATTATTTTTTAGTACTGAACTGAATTAGATATTTCACATAAAAGATGTTTACATATAGTCCACAGAAGAAATAATAGCTGAATTCATAAAAACGACCACATTTAAAAGTTTACATACACTTGATTCTTAATACCGTGTTGTTACCTGCATGATCCACAGTTGTGGGTTTTTGGTTTTTTGTCATTGTTGGAAAGAGTTCAAATACACAAAAATACTGAAAAACCAAAGAATTTGTGGGACCTGAAGGATTTTTCTAAAGAACAACAGGCAGTTTAATTGTTTAGGACAAACAAGGGACTCATGAACAACTATCACTAAACAAAAACACACACACACAAATCTGTGGATCATTCAGCTAACAACACAGTATTAAGAATCAAGCATATGTAAACTTTTAAACAGGGTCATTTTTAAAAATTCAACTATTATTTTCTCTTGTGGACTATATGTAAATGTATTTTATGTGAAATATCTTATTCAGGTCAGTGCTAAATAAAAAATAACATGCATTTATTATATGTATGATCTCTTATTTTGGTAAAATTAATTATTTAGCAGATTCTGCAAGGTGTATGTAAACTTCAGTTTTCAACTGTACATTTCAAGTGATAATATTAATAATTAATAATCAATAAAATAAAAAATAAAGCAATCCCAACCAGGATTCCCTGAAGCTCCTGTATGGCAGAACTGGATCCTTCTTTCTGCAAACCCATCGCAGAAACAATTAAGCACACTATGTAAGTGAGTGTTATTATATTTAAAAAAAAAGTTAATTTAGTGTGAATAATTTAAAAAAATCTCCTCACCAAGGCTGCATTTATTTGATCAAAAAACAGCCAAAAACAGTAATATTGTAAAATATTATTATAATTTGAAATAACTGTTTTCTATTTTAAAATATTTAAGTGCAATTTATTCCTGTGTTGGCAAAGCTTAATTTTCAGTGTCTTCAATGTGATCCTTCTAATATGCTGCTTTGGTGCTCAAAAAACATTTGTTACGTATTTTTGTGGAAATCATGTTACTTTTTGTACCTGATTCCTTGATAAACTTTAAAAGAACAGCATTTATTTGAAATAGAAATCTTTTGTAGCATTATAAACCTTTATTGTCACTTTTGATGACCTTATTAAATAAAAGCATTTATTTAATGACACTAATTACCTGAATAAAAAAAAGTTTAAAGTAGTGAGTGTTTTCGTATTAGTATGAGTTTGTATGAAATGCGTACCGGTCCTGGTCTCTTGGTTTTCTGGGAAACACGTCGGAGTTGAACTCCTTTTTTGATTCGCTGCATCATCTCATCCACAGCTTGCTGTCTGATGTCCTTCTCTGTCAGACACACAAACACACACACACGGACAGAAAAATGGGATTTCTATTAAACGCATTTAAACAGATCAACACGGATGTAGCTAAACACATCTGCTGCTTTTCATTAGCAGTCATTTCAGACATACTGACACCACTAAACAGAACTGCGAGGGTTTCTATTTGAGCTGGCATGCACAAATATCATAACAAAAAATCAAAAGAAAGTTGATCTGTGATGTTTGTCTTTGTTTAGTGGCCTTGGCAAACACTTTTAGTCATTCTGTCATTAACTGTAACAAAAAATGTGAATATTATCTGCTTACCAGTCTGATGTTTTTCTGACATGATAAAAATCTCTCTGAAAACATTCTTTTTTGCGAAGGCACTAAATTGGTATTTGCAATTGCATTGCGTTTCAAAGCTAGAGTACAGTCCAATAACAACCTTCTATTCATATGAGATCATAAAAATTCTGTTCAATATTAACAAGAACACCTGAAAGAAAACTGCAATTATTTGAGAAAGTATCTAAGCTTTGGCCTGCACTTAACTTACTATAGGATGTGAAAGAATTTTAGTCAGTCTATTGGAAAGATCACCATTCCTTGAAATATTCAAACCCAGTGAAAAAGAAAATCAAGCACTAGTGATAAAAGGAAGGGTAAAGTTCACCAGTCAAATTCTATAAGTCTAAACATCATACCAATAATTGAAGAATTGTCTATTAATGGCTAATGACTTATCCAAACTATGTACAAACGGGTTTGTCCTTCAGCAAAAAGCTGCAAGTCTTCTTCCTTTTTTCCTCACATCTTGTTTTTTAGTATAAGGCTGAAAGAAATGGCTAAGGATAAACTTGAACTTGACCCGTGTCTTTCATTTTTACCCATTGCTGTGATGAAGAACAGAAGTTTTCTTTATGTGGAACAGTGTAAATTAATTACATTCCATCTGACTGGGCGCATTGCAGCTTTCTAATTGACACTTAACACTGATCAAAAAGTTCAAAATAAACGTCTGAAATCTTTCATGCGGCTCAAAGGCGAACACAACCGCAGGGCAGCCCTGCTAATGAAACGAAACAAAGAAAAAACCTTGAACCATCTGCCGTGGCTGATTACTGTGCTTTTAACTGATCAAACTATGTAATCTTTATATTTATTAATTATTATAAAGCAAAACTTTAAACCGGAGCAGGTTTATAGATCGGAAATTAACTCTGATGGGTCTTTGCTCTTTACCTGGGGTTTTCTCAGAGTCGTCCTTCTCCACTAATGCAATTTCAGTGCTCACATCTTTTTTCTTACGAAGCATAGACAGTAATGAGCTAAAAGACAAAAAATAGAGAATTAAAGCAAAATGGACATTTTCAACAAGAAATATGTCATTGAAAATTTCCAATGAGCAAACAGCCCACTGAATGCAGTTTCAATCAGATCTATTTTATTTTTAAGTTGTATTTCCTCATTTTGATGGCTTTCGTCATAAGCAGACACTCACCTGAGAGGGTTGCTTGAGGGGGCAGGGGGTGGAGGTGGAGGAGGTGGTGGCGGGGGTGGAGGAGGGGGTCCTGGGGCAGCTGGTGGCGGGTTGGAGACTTGCTGGAGCTTCTTTTTCAGTTCCTCCACTGCAAAGCACACAGAGATACAAACACTAGGTTATTTTTGGATCAGTACGATGTTTTTCAAGAAATAAAATTAATTTGTTCAGCAAAGATGCATTAAATTGATAAAAAGTGACAACAAAAAAATTATAATGGGACAAAACTTTTCGATTTTAAAAAAATTATATATTTTTTTATTTCTATTAATTAAAGAATCCTTAAAAAAATGCATCATAGTTTTCAGTAGATGTTAAAGAGAGACCTTAGCATCATCTTCGGAATGCAAATTAAGATATTTTTGAGGAAATTCGAGAACTTTCTGACCCTGCATAGACAGCAACACAACTGACACATTCAAGGCCCAGAAAGGAAATAAGGACAACATTAAAATAGTCCATGTGACATCAGTGGTTCAACCTTAATTTTATGAAGCTATAAGAACACTTTTTGTGTGCAAAGTAAACAACAACAACAACAAAAAAAACTTTATTCTACAATTCAAATTATTTTAACGAAGTCCTTACTACCTTTCTGAGCCTGAACGTGTCCGTTGTGTTGCTGTCTATGCAGGGTCAGAAAGCTCTTGGATTTCATCGAATATATCTTAATTTGTGTTGCGAAGATTGAAAGTCTTACAGGTTTGGAATGACAAAAGGATGAGTAACTAATGACAGAATTTTCATTTTTGGGTAAACTATCCCTATAAGACTATAAGACGAACAACTGATTTCAACATTGATTATAGTAGGAAAAGATTTCTTGAATGCTAAATCAGCATATTAGAATGATTTCTGAATTTCAGAACAACAATTTATAGATAATGTACTCACCCCCTTGTCATCCAAGATGTTCATGTCTTTCTTCCTTCAGTCATAAAGAAATTATGTTTTTTTAAGGAAAACATTTCAGGATTTCTCTCCATGTAATGGACTTCTATGGTGCCCCCAAATTTGAACTTCCAAAATGCAGCTTCAAAGTGCTCTAAATGATCCCAGCCAAGAAATAAGGGTCTAAACTAGCAAAACGATTGGTTATTTTCTAAAATAACCTAGAATTTACATACTTTTTAACCTCAAATGCTCGTCTTGTCTAGCTCTGTGTGAACTGTTTTTTTTTCCAGTCATGACAACGAGACAAGCATTTGAGGTTAAAAAGTATATAAATTATAATAATAAAAAAAAACCTGATCGTTTCACTAGATAAGACCCTTCTTCCTCAGATCGTTTAGAGCCCTTTGAATCTGCATTTAAACTGCATTTTGGAAGTTCAAATTTGGGGGCACCATAGAAGTCCAATATATGGAGAATGATCCTGAAATGTTTTCCTCAAAAAACATAATTTCTTTATGACTGATGAAAGAAAGACACAAACATCTTGGATGACAGGGGCGTGAGTAAATTTTCTGTAAATTTTTATTCTGGAAGTGAACCTTTAAGTCTGGAATAATGGCTGCTGAAAATTCAGCTTTGCATCACAGGAATAAATTACATTTTAAAACATATTAAAATAGAAAACAGTTATTTTAAATTCCAAGAATAATTCATAATATTACAATTTTTACTGTATTTTTGATAAAATAAATGCAGCCTTGGTGCGCATAAGAGACTTCTTTCAAAAATGTTAAAAAAATTGACCCCAAATTTGGTACCTGTGAATCTGAGGTCTTTGGCTTCGGTTTCAGCTTTAGTGTGTTTGTGCTGCCACTCTTTCCTCTCCTCTTCCAGCAATTCAGTCTGTCTGTGTAACGCTGTCAGCTGCTTCTTTAGTTCACTGCTGTTTATCTGCTCTTCAAGAGTCTTCACCTGGAGTCCACATACACAGCAATCCAAGATTAAAACATTGGATGTAAAAATAGGATGTGATCTTAGAACTTTAAAGTACAGTTCACTTATAAAATTAAAACTCTGTCATCATGTCATCAAATAAAATGGTGACCAGATCCCTATCCACTTTCACAATAAAGAAAACAGCAGCTTGGACACTGGACCAGTGCTTTTTACTGTCACTGAGATATTGCTATAGTTTTAAGTAACATATTTTCTGTTTTTATTTAAATTTTAGATAAACTTTTGATAATTTTGTTGAGCTTTTTTAAAATTGGTCTCTATTGTATTATTTTTATATACGTTTTAGTTTCGTTTTTATATTTAATATTATTTCAGCTAATGTTTAGTTTACTTCAAGTAACAGACTGATTTAGTTTTAGTTAACTATAATAACACAGCTAAATATCTCATGAGTTCCATGCAAGAGAAAAAGTCTCACTTTTCCATTGGAAACGACATGAGTGTGACAAAATGAGGACATTTTGGGTGAACCATCCCTTTAAGGCAGTACAACATAGTGACTGTACTTTCCTCACAGCATCATTATTGCTCTTGTCATATTAAATATGTCATATACTCCGACTAAAATCTAAAGTGGTGTCAGACAAATACCACAAAGTGAGTCATGCTGACTCCAGCATTTCCCTTGATCCTTTAATAATTGTTTAAATGCAGAATACTCATTTTTTCTTCTTTTAGAAAGGCAAGTAATGAACTGCATGTGTATGTGTTTTGGTGTGACACTGGGAGGGGGTAGTATGGTTGATTTGATTGGTTTGTCTGTTATTATTTTAATGATATTCTGTCTGCACCCTCTCAGGACATTGTGACCTGAAGGACATTGTGAGGATTAATGTGTGTATTACCTGCTGTTGATGCTCCAGTCTCTGTGTCTCTAAAGTGTGTGTCAGTGTGTTGATCTCTGCCAGAGCTTTCTCCAGAGCTTCTGTTGGGGACACGCTCTGGATCAACATCTGGCTTTGCCTTTTCAGCTTCTTCTGCTCCACTAGCATCTTCATTCAACCACAGAAAGACAAACACACATTCCAGGAATCCATAAACAGAATGACATTTCAATAAAAGAATTATGAAATCAAATCAAACTGAGCTTTTACCTCGTGTGCAAACTTTTCTGCTTCAGAACGCAGGTCCCTCTCAAGATTTAGATCATCCTGCAAGGCCTCAAACTCATCTAGAGCATATTGAGAAACTACAAACACAGAGACATCAGCATTCTTGCTATTTAAATAAGCGAGTTACTTTTATTTCTATAGTGCTATAGTGCAAACAATCAAAGTATCTGTGAAAAATGATGCATTTAATTTTTTGGTGATATTTGCATGATCTGTTATGAGGTTATGATCAAAAGGTGTCAGAAATCACTCAGATTTGCATAACATACGGTAAGACTTATTGAAACACAGTATAGGCTTTGAATTAAGCAATGAAGATGTACCACAGTGTGCATACAGTGGTTAGGACCAATAAAAGACTGGATTGGAAAGCAGTAGAGAGAGAGAGAGGTTGATGTAAGGGGATACAGTAGAAAACAGGAGCACAACTGACCTCTGTTGTATTTTCCCAAGAGCTTCTTTTGTTGAAATGTTTCAGCTATTAAAACAGTATTATCATGTTTCTCTTTCAGGAGCTTTGGAAGAAAGGAAGAATGAGGGTTTAATTTATTTTGGTATTAAACTGGTTCATCTGAAACACTAAACAACATGATGCAAAGACAGCCCTCTCTTTTCTATTTGGTTGTCTTTATTCTCAGTGAAAGCCACTGTGAAACATGGCAAGGGTTAATGGTAAGGCAATAAGAAGGTGGATCAAAACAGTTTTTTTCAGTTCTGTCATGAGTATCACTTTCTATTAAAAAAGAACAATTTTGTTGAGTGTGTACCGAAGGCCTTTTTTAAAATGATGCACAGCAGATCTTCCTTAAAGATGTGTAATAAGTTCATGCAGTAAAACCCAAGATTCAATGCTTTTCTCACATACTTCTTGTCTAGTTTGGCAGAGCTGCTCTTTCGTCGTCTCCAGATCGATCGCAATCTGCTTCTTCTCGGCCAGGATCACTTCTAGTTTATCCCTCAGCTCTACCACAAATAAACAAGAAAAGTATTAATTAAAAAACATAAAAAAAACAGCCTGAATTCTCAAGTGTTTCGTAATCAAATGAATTGAGAAAAATATTAATGACAAAATGACTTACATTTTTGTTTCTCACAAAAAAGCTATGGTATGTAAGACTTTGAATAAAGCATGTGCTGTATGGACTAATGTTTTTTTGTTGTTGTTGTCCTTTTTAGTGCTTCAAAGCCTTAAAAAAGCCTGTTGAAAGCCTGTGGTCACGTTCAACTGTTGTTTCAATATAAAGATCTTTTTAAAAAATGTATTTAATATTTAAATAAATTAATTAAAAATGTGTGAAAAAGCAATATTTAATATCTTAACACATAAATAAATAAACATAGTGTCTATTACACTAAGTGCAAATAGCCCGCCTTGTTGGCAGAGGCTATTTACATTAACTCCGCCCATCAACGTGTGATTAGGCTAGTCAATATTACAAAAACACGGTTATTAATTGTTAGCTCCAGTGGCGCAGATGGTAAAGTGCTTGTTATACTTCTTCTGATGTGATCGACCCGAGTTCGAATCCTCCTTTTGGCTAACTTTTTTTTCCCTCCTATTTCAAATTTCATATCACATCATAAAAGCATTTATTTTCAATAAAAATGAAGGAAATAATCAAAAAGTTGAAAATAAATTATCAGGTAGGGTTAGGGTAGATCTAGGGAGGGCTTTATTGTCTCAATAAAGTGGCATCCATTTAATAATTTGAATTAAAATTAAAATTTACACCCAATATGTTATTATTGCATACTGTTTTATAATGTACTACAGTACTGATGTGCAGATAACTGCCACTATTTGCAATAAGTAGCATAAATAGCAGAAAATCCTGCTATTTTAACAGTGTAAATAGAATCTATAGCTATTTGCACTTAGTGTAAATAGCATATCGCTTAAAAACATACTGCTATTTTCACTTAGTGTGAATAGCATCCATCGCTATTTGCGCTTAGTGTAAATAGTATCTATTGCTAAGAAAATATGCTATTTTCACTTAATGTAAATAGCATCTATTGCTATTTGCACTTAGTGTCACTGCTATAAATAAATAAATAACAATATAAAGTGAAAATTCCAAAGCCTATCACTCTGTTGTTGTATGTAAAAATGTAAAAATATTTTCAATTTAAAACAAACAAACAAACCAATACATAAAATCATAAAAATTGCCTTGTTTCATAGAAAAAAAATATGGGTTTGGAATGACTTTGAATTTACAATGCTGAATAAAATATTACCTAATAGCCTCAAAAACTAGACATTTAATGGCAAAGGTGTCTAATTTCTGCACTACTAAATAATGACTGCTTTCACACAAGTTTGTCAGCCATTGTTTGACTAAACAGGTAGTCAAGCCTCAATTTCATGTTGTTATGACAGGCCCAGTCAATCCACTTGAACAAAAAACCCTGCAATTCTTTCACTGCATGTGTCATAGAAATTATACACTTCACCTTTTAAACTGCAAAAAGTGTAAGGTGATAAAAATATTTTATTAAGCAATACATTGTGGGACGGCGCATTGACCCACCTGTAATGACAATCTGACAGTGGGAGGAGCTACAGACAGCTGACTCCTCCTCCTGTGGATCTTCATCATCCTCATCATCCAGACCGATCTCAGCGACGACGTCGGCACCAAGGCGGGACATAAAGAGCATACTCTTCCTCTTCAGAGAACGGTTCTGTCTGTTCAACTGAGAGAAAGATATACATTTGTGTATTTGAAAGATACTTTTATCTAAAGCGGCTTAGAGTGCATTTAATGTATACATTTGAACTCATGATCTGAGTGCTGCTGGGACACAACAGTAACCATTGAGCTACACTATCAAAACATAAATTTGCTTAGGCTCAGTGAAGAGAAATGGAAATCCAGTGTGTATTGACAGCGCAAAAAAAAAAGTTAATCTAGTGAGGCCAGTGTCGTCACATTTATAGGAATAATCAGAGATCAAAATGACACCTGTAACACCACAAATGATATAAAACCCAAGCCGGTGATTTTCTGCGTTCGCCACAGAGCGAAAAGATATGAGAAATCAAATCAGCAGCATGTAGACAGACCAACCCACTGGAACCCCAGCGGGCGCCCATGCATTTCCCCTCAATCACACAGCCAAACACACACAGCATGAACCCACTGGAAAAGAGCAATAATCAAGGGCAAAATAATAGACATTTCATTACACGTATGCAGGAGCAGCAGCAGCAGACACTCCTGTTTTCATAAATAATTACAGCATTCTATCAGGCGCAGCCACGGACCCCCTCCCTCGCTGCACGCACATACCTGCGTCCGAGAAATTTTACCTTTTTGAGCATCCAATTAAAGTAATTTAAGACTGGTCATTCACACTTCAATTAGGGAGGCCACTTAATGGAAACTCAGAGAGCCAATGGGGGTGGAGGTATGTAAATTAGCCCCCGATGACATTCCGGTCAGAGAGAGAAAAAGAGCGGGAGGCAGGGATGAAATGCCCCCTATTTAACGAGCCTTTATTAATGACATCCAAGAGAGGACACACAGCACGTGAATCCATTTCCTGACGCCGTCCTTCTTGCTGAATGCATCTTTTAAAAACGCAATCAACAACACATAATATGGGGATAAACACGCAGACACACACGCATACACGCTCGCTCTGCAATAATCATCCGGCATTGATGAGAGCGCAGCGGTGAAATTACACAGTGGCAGAAATCAGACGTGCGTCCCGAGGTGGCCAGGCCCCTCATCTCCTCTGATCACACATCAAAACAAAATGTCATGTGTTTGGATTGCACTTTGATTTGACTGCCACCACCCGCGAACCCTCATCCATTACTGCTTTTTAATTCAAAATGTTTCAGAGTTTAAGAAATTGATTATGATTTTTTTCCTCTTCTTCTTCTTCTTTTTTTTTTGTCTGCCTCAGGGTCTCTTGGCAGACAAAATTACAGCCGTCATACACAATAAATCATACCGCTGAAACGTAGAGACTATTTGAGACAATTCCGCTCGCCGTCCTCCAATCACACCTACCAAAATTTTTGGACTAATTTAAATGTAAATTTGGGATGAGCCAATGCTGTAATTTTCACAACGCATCCTTCACACTTTCAAAAACGAGGTGAGATTTCGTTTCCATCCCGCGGGCTGAGATGCAAATCAAGTCAAAGTCTCTCACACTTGTTGGATAAATATTTGCAAGATTAGTTCACATAAATACAGCAAGCAATATCAATATTTCATGTCTAGTTATTTATTTACTATGTGAGTGGCCAGAAAACAAGTGGAATAATGTTGAATCAGCTGGTCATTATGGAAATACAAAGCTACGAACGCACCAGTATTATAGTTCTGGCCAATACTGATATTGATTTTATACAATTATATCAAAATAGATTAAAAATAAATCACTAAAAACTAAAATCAATTGTTTTAAAGGCATAGTTCACCCAATAATGAAAATTAGCCCATTATTTACTCACCCTCCAGACATCCTAGGTGTATATGACTTTCTTCTTACAGACAAATCCAATCTGAGTTATATTAAACACTTTCCTGCCACTTCCAAGCTTTAGAATGGCAATAGGCCAAATGTTTCTCTTCATCAGTCCAAAACAAGTACAATAAACCTTCAGGGGGTGAATAAAGGCCTCCTGTAGCTAATCGATGTGTTTTTGTAAGAAAAATATTCATACCTAAAATAACTTTAATCTAGCTTGCGCTAACAGTTGTACATGGAAGCCGCTCCGGGTGGGTGATGTAATACGTCAGTGTTGTACATGTTTACAGGAGCAAAGGAAGCAAAGTTTCCACTTTAGCAAAGGAAAACAGGTCTCCTCTACGTTTATATCAAAATCCTCAGACATTTTTGTTTACAAATCCTTATTTTGAACTTCTAATTCGTGACGGTTCTTTTGTTTTGGTTTCTCCACGGCGCATTCATGTTCGTCACTTCTGAGCGTTGCATGCGCAACGCCAACATATTACGTCAACCACCCAGAGCTGCTTCACTTAAAGTGATTATTACATTTTAGATATGGATATATCTCTTACAAAAACGCATCGATTTGCTACAGGAGGCCTTTATTCACTCCCCTGGAGCTGTGCGAGGCACGTTTTTTTATGGATGCGTGCACTTTATTGGACTTGTTTTGGACTGATGAAGAGAAACACCCGCCTATTGCCATTCTAAAGCTTGGAATGCCAGGATAATTTTTAATATAACTCAGATTGGATTTGTCTGAAAGAAGGAAGTCATATACACCTAGGATGCCTGTAGGGTAAGTAAATAATGGGCTAATTTTCATTTTTGGGTGAACTATCCCTTTAAATGGTACAAGTTATCCAATTTAGATGTCAGAACATTATAATGTACAGTATGAAAATGGGTATTCAGTTTAAGATATGCTAATGATTACATTTAAGTGTTATTAAACCTTTAGTGTTTAATGTTACATTAAAATTAGATAATGACAAATGCAAAAACAGAGACAATGGCCATCATTCAATAACCAATAACATTCAATACCAAAAAAATGTAATAGCCTATAATCAGATACACGATACGGTACCAAAATGTGCAGAGATCTCTCATTTTTTGCGATAATAACTGGCTGACTTTGCGTATTACATAAACTACCGTTCAAATGTTTGAGGGCAGTACGATTTTTAAAAAGGAATTAATAATAGGGTGAATTCAGGTAAAGTGGGCCCTTTAGGCATGACTGCACTGTGCTCAATAGGTTTACACTTTCAGAGCATAACAATGGTTTTTAATTAAAGGGACACTATTTCTCTAAATGCTAAAATTGTTTTGGTTGGTGCAATGTGACACTGGTAGGTGTGGCCACATCTCAAAAGAGGACTATATCATGGTAAAAGGTAGAAAACTTTTCGACATAAGATTTTCATTTTTAACTTATAAGGTTGCACACTAAATGTAAACAAACTTCAGTGTGACAGTTCCTGATTTATTCAATACTACCATCAAAAGGGAATAAAATGCAAAGAATACATATATATGTGTGTTAAATTTTCTTGTACAGTTTTTAAATATTGCTGGCTCATTATAGCTGAATATGTTAGATGAAGAGGGTCAGTGGGATTCAGTTAAAGTGGGCCAACCTTAAACCTTCAGTAACTATACCCAAATTCATTACATAAATCCACATTCACTAATTATTTTATAGATGACATGTATAACTTACTTTTTTAGAAAAATGAGACTCCAGTCAGGAAATTCAAGTCAGAGATGGAAAAAATGAAAGAGAGAATAGCAAGGAAGTTGATGAATGAAGTTCTGTGGAGTGAAGAAAGGATGAGAAGAAAAACATTTAGATGTAGAATATATGTAGAATATAAAGCTTTAAAATATGTGTATAAGTGTTTAGAGAGCATAGACAGAAAACAGTTTTACATATGGGCACCATTTTAAATGTTCCTCTTATCAATTTTTAGCCTATTTGTTGTTGCATGTGCTATAGTTACATCTTTAATATATTGTAGAATTCATTTTGTATCAATATTAATATTAAAAAGTAATAAAGAAAAGATAAAAACATCTAGGTATCTAACATTTCACAAAAAGTGGCCCACTTTACCTAAGTTCACCCTATTATTTAACAAGGATGCTAAAGAATTAAATTGATCAAAAGTGACAGCAAAGACATTTAAAATGTTGCTAAAGATTTCTATTTAACATTAATGCTGTTCTTCATCAAATAACACTGAAAAACTACATTTTTGAAAACTGTTTCCACAGAATATTAAGCAGCACAACTGTTTTCAACCTTTATGATAATAAGAAATATCTTAAAATCAGCATATTAGAATGATTTATGATTTATGAGTTTAGCAATCACAGGAATAAATGACATTTTAAAATATATTAAAATGGAAAAAAATATTTTTGGAAAAGTTCTTTGAAAATGCAGTAATACTTCATGTTTTTTTACTGTGTTTTTGATCAAATAAATGCAGTCTTGATGAGCACAAAAGACTTCTTTCATAAACAAAAACAAAAACAAAAAAATCAACTATTTTAAATGCAAGAAAAGTGGACTTGGGAGACCAATGCAACGCAGTGTTTCCTGCCTTATAATAAAGACAGATGAGATATTTCAGAGGATTCGGCTGTGTGTTGAAAGAGCAACTAGTGACAAACACAACTGCATCCTCAAACAGTTATGTGTCCTAACAGATGGAAGATGAGCAAACCTGTGGAGGCCGAAACCTACAGGACTCTCCTGCTGTTAGTCGCACAGACGTGAGGGGCTCGGTGTGGGGGTGTTCACAGAGCGGCCAGGACAAAGGGCATCTGCACCGGTTTTCATGCGCAGTGGCCGCCGGCGAACACAGAACAAGCTGGGCTGTGCATTTAAGGATGTCAGGAAACCATTGATTGGTTAAATCGAGCTTTTATCCAACACATAATGCTGAGGCACAAAACGGCCCAGCTGCAGGTCTATTTCCTCCGTACAAATGAAATGCTCTGCGGTCTTCCTCAGAAACATCTGTGATGGCTTCACATACTTCCAGGAAAAAAACGTAGCTATACCTCAAGAGAAATCTCTTAAGAAATGGCAGGAATGAAATCCTGTCTTCCAGGCTAAATAACCGTAAGTCAGCAGGGTTTTGTCACCTCGGTCTATTTTGTCAAGTACAAAAAAATAAATGTCCGTTTTCATTTGCACAGTGAAATGTCTTCTTTTTTTTGCACACAGAAAGACATCAAATGACAGCTAGCCTGCTTCTAAAACGCAGGACAACAGTGTCCTTTTTCAATCTAAAGACTATTTTCTCCTGGTCTTTATCTCTTTTATCTGTGTCTTTATTCCTTTCACTGCTACTGTTCTCTCATTTCTCTCTCTGTGTGTGGTGATCAGCGCTCATCACCGACAGACAGCAGAAGAAAGTTGATTCATCCATCAGAGAGATGGCAATGAGCCGGTAATCGTTCCCGCTAATTTGCCTCACACCTGGGCTTTTAGAGATCCATTTACCTGCTGAGCTCTCAGTGTAGATGCCACTTCACTTTTCAGACCCGACTGAGCCTGAACGGCACAACTGAAACCCAACTAAACAATGTGCTGAGCTGGGACTGATGGCAAATTGAATACTTCTGTAATGAGCGGGTCCAGTGAGGTGGGCTGGCAGTCAACACCGAGATGCAGGTATACGGGAGGGAGATGGTTTTTAAGATTGACTCCAGCATGAACTGAATGGATTGACTGCCCATGTGGAGTACAATTGTGTGTACTTTGCTCAGGATGGAGGAGGAAATAAATAGATGGAAGGCTGGTTGGATGGATAGAGGCATGATGGATCCCAATCTATTTACCGTGAAAGCATAAGCAAAAACATAGGTGTATGATTCTGGAAGTATTGTTTCTGAGAGGAGTAGAGCAGAATTGACGAAGTAGAAGAAAACAGAGGATACCGGAATACAAAAGGACACATAGTAACAAGACCAAATGAAACGGACAAGAAGAGAATTCAAAAGAAAGAGATATCAAATCAAATGAACAAAAGAACAGAATTAAATGAATCAGAATAGAACAAGGGAGAATCAACAGAACAAAAGAGAAGCGAACGAAACAAAATGAAATAAATCAGAACTGAACAGTACAGAATCAAATGAAACAACAAAAGAGAATCACATCAAAAAAGGCACAAGAGAATGAAATTAGACAGAACCAAATCACAAAAAAGAATGGAATCAAATAAACAGAACACAAGAAAATCAAATGAATCAGAACACAACAAAGTAGAATCAAATATAACGGAACATAAGAGAATCAACTGAAACAGGAGAGAACAAAATCAAATGAATCAGAACTGAACAGTACAGAATCAAATGAATCAGAACAGAACAAATGAGAATCAAATAGATTAGAACAGAATAAAGAAGAATCAAATGAACCAGAACAAAAGAGAATTGAATGAAACAGGAAAAACAAAAAAGCAAATGGACAAAAAGCACAGCAGAATTACATTAAACAGAATCAAATCAAACAAACAAACAAACAAACAAAAAGAACAGAATCAAACAAATCAGAACAGAACAATGAAGAATCAAATGAAACGGAACATCAGAGAATCAACTGAAACAGGAGAGAACATAATCAAATGAATCAGAACTGAGCAGTACAGAATCAAATGAAACAGAACAAAGGAGAATCACATGAAAAGAGCACAAGAGAATTAAATTAGACAGAACCAAATCACAAAAAAGAGCGGAATCAAATAAACAGAACAGAACAGCATCAAATGAATCAGAACAGAACAAATGAGAATCAAATAGATCAGAGCAGAATAAAGGAGAATCAAATGAACCAGAACAAAAGAGAATTGAATGGAAAAAAACAAAACAAAAAGCAAATGGATCAGAACGGAACAGAATTAAAGGAAATGGAACAAAACAGAATCACATGAAACTGAGAATTAAATTAAACATAATCAAATTAAACAAAAAAAAGAACAGAATCAAAAAATAAGAACAGAACAAATAAATTGAAACAAAGGACAATTAAATGAAGCAGAATAGATTTAAATAAAACATTAATTAAAGCAAACAAAACAAACACAATTGACCCTTCGCAAACAGCTTGATTGACAGGCGATCTGGCCAATTATAAAGCTGAATCTGCCATTCTGTCTGACAAACAAATCAGACAGAAGAGCAAATTAACTTTAGTGGACTTAAACTTGAAAAATGGCGTGTATTGACGTCTTCCCGTGGTTGAAGTAAAATACATTCATTCATGTTTCGTGGTTCAGATAAAGAAGAAAAGACGATCAGTTTATGTAACGATTGATCTAACAAGGCAATACAGCGTTCTGTCACAACACATTAAAGAGCCACAAAACGGTATTTATTGTTTGAATTTCTTAAAAAATGACAACATTATAAAGCTGAGACCTTGTTTTATACCAGAAGTAACCTACTCTGTCTAGTCTGTTGGTGTATTGTCAGTTTCCTCTTTGTTCTGCAATGTATTTTTCACTGCGTAAGAACATGATGTGTAGTGTGAGAGCGGCACTGTTTGTCAGACATAACAACAGTATTGAAAGGTGGCGGTCTTTGCGAAGGGTCAATTAAATAAGAACAGAATCAAATCAACTGAACCAGAACATAAGAATCAAATAAAACAAAAAAGATACAAGAGGAAACAGAATAGAACCAGACGATCATAACTTCATTGTAAAACCCCACCTTTGAGGCCAAAGCTTCTACATTCTCCCTGCATGTCTTCTCGATCTCTAGATTCTCCTGAATGTTGTTCACCTCCTCGATCACCCTGTGTGACACTGGAGACAAGCAAGATGTCAAATATTTTGATGTTTTCTTCAACACAAACACACTACAGTTGTCACTACAGGCAAGCACACAACCAATTTTCTGTCATGCACACACTGGAGCAGACAGCACAGTACATCATGACGTTCACAGACAAGGTCACAACATCATACAATTACTCTGTCCAGAGCACTGAAACTTAGAACAGCTCTTTATCAGCTATCATGCTCTCCAGACTCCTTTTGAACGAGTTGACTGGGGACATTCGGTGTATGAAACAGCTGGAACTATACACATGCTAACACAGTGCTAGCAAGGATTTAACGGTGTTTGAATAGCTGAATAGTCACAGCAGTCATTAGAGCTGGGCTTTGACACAGATTTCATGACTTGATTAGATTCTGAGTCTAATTCACAAGCTTGCGATTTGATATATAATATATTGGATATATCAGGTACAGTACACACCTAATTTTCTCAAGGAGAAAATGGTCATTAAATATGGTTTTCTTAGGTAAACGTGACGTTACATGACATTATTTACAAGCTGTTGACATTATTTACAAGCTGACTGAGCGATTACATGACACAGGATACAGATTTTAGTAAGTTGAATTCTTTCTTTTAACATACCTTTGGATGTTCATTCATGTTTCTTTACAACATGAATTGTCACAAAACAGCACCAAAACAGCATTTACTGTAATAAAATGGACAGAATTTGAAATCTGAGACCTTGTTTCATATCAAAAGTCATAAAGCACAAAGCTTATTGCGATTTATTGGACGGGAGGCACATTACAATGTTTTGTTCACTAACTAAAAACAGGCTAGACTAAGTGATTCTTGGGATTTAAGAATCAATATTGTTTTGTAAAAACGAGAATAATTTAAAATTGAGAAATCAATATTTTTTATCCAGCCCTAGTAGCCCTAGCAGTGTGACATACTGTACTTCTAAAACTACTCTAAACATCTTTGTAATTTTTATATAGTCTAATTATTATACACGTTTACACGTATGTACGTGGGATATTTGCATCATTTGTCACCCTGTAGGACCAGTGATGGGGAAAATTGCGTTACTTAGTTACTTTTTATGGAAAGTAATGCGTTATGTTACTTTTGCATTACTATTTGTCACCTGGCACCTGGGCTTGCTTATTTGTTGTTTAATAAAGAACCTTATAAGATCCAAACATGAAGCAAATCTTTTTAAAGTTCGCAAAAAAAAAAAAACTCATGCAAATTAAGTGTGTTTCCATAAAGTTGTTAGAGTGAATGACGGTGGTACTAGTAACCTTGAGAATTATGGGACTTTTTTTTATTAAATTTGATGTTTCCATCAATTTTATTGTTTTTAATCTGACGTTTCCATCATTTGTTTCTGATGTGATACTTTAAAATGCGCATAAAAACAAGGCGATGGAAACATTGGTGCATCTAATAAACAGCTAAGTATTCTCTACATGGGGACAGGAGAGAGGTCAGTGAATAAATGGGAAAAACTTGCGTTACTTATTTGAGAAGTAACTCAGATGTTCCATTGTAAATTTAAATGTAATGTGTCACTTTACTAGTTACTTAAAAAAGTAATCTGATTACATAACTTGTGCTACCTGTAATGCGTTACCCCAACACTGTGTAGGACTATTTAAGTAAACAGTCTTCTGCATATTTGAACCGTCTTCAACATGTATATATATATATATATATATATAGGCTATATACACCCATGCTGCCATTCAAAAGTTAGTATTTTTATTTTTATTTTTAAGAAATGAATATTTTTATTCACAAAGAATGCATTAAACTGATCAAAAGTGACAAAAAGACTAGGGCTGCCCTCGCCTAAAGATTCTTCTGGTCGTTCATTTTAAGCATTAGTTGACTAATTCCATGTTTATTTATAAACCATTTCAATCAATAATGAGCCTTTAATAAGCCTTTAATTGCCTACATAGCCTAATAAGAGCTCAAGAGAAGGCGGAAAGCGCACCCAGATTGCTTTCATTATTTTACAAAACTGCAATGTTTTGCTGTTATTGTGAGGGCACACCAATAAACATAAAGTCTTTACAGATTCGAAAGATGTATTAGTCTTTTCTGTATGACCAAAAATGATGGAGTATTTTAAGTGACCACACCGACGCCTCCATCTGTCATGCAGTGAGCGTGCAAATATTTAGCTTAGCGCACGTTAGATTGGAGTGGCCATTTAAAGTTGCTACTACTTACATATTTCAAATGATAAGCCAAATTTGAGGTCGCTGTATGATGAGCTTTTGGACGTCCTTGACCAATGTACTGTATTACCACACAGACCAGCAGTTAACGATCGGTCCATCATGGACTGCGTGACTTCACCACTTCCTGCGGATTTTTTTCTGTGACTAAGCGACTAATAAAATTTTGGTCGACCAAGCCACTTCTTGTCAACTAGCGGTTAGTCGACTATTAGCGGGCAGCCCTAGTAAAGAAAGTTTACAGACTTCTATTTCAAATAAATCCTAGAATTTAGCACAGTTTCCACAAAATAATGATTTCAACATTGATAATAAAAGTTTCTTGAGCACCTAATCAGCATATTACACTTAAAAGGATCATGTGACACTGAAAACTGGTGTAATGGCTTCTAAAAATTAAACTTTAACATCATAGAAATTAAATTTTAAAATAGAAAAATCGCTATTTTTACTGTATTTCTAATCAAATAAATACAAGTCTCCAAGAGCATAAGAGACTTTTTTCAAAAAGACTCAAACAGCTGATCCTAACTACATATACACAAACATCTTGTGTACTGAAAAAATGTCCTTTCAGATTTTCTTTTCTCCTCAATAACCTCTTCACCTCAGCCTTCACTCAACTGTTGTCTATGCTATAGATCTATTTGAATTAGTTCAGTGCTGCCCTTCATACTGATCCTATAGGGCCAGAAGACCGAAATCAGCGCAGGCTTGTCTAGCCAATGCTCATTGTTAGGGTTAATCGAGTTATCTACGGTGTCTCCTCGCTTTCAGCGGCACATCCAAGAACCTTCAAAGATCCACAGTGTCTATATTTATATTTCATATATCGCATAGGAATAGTCTGTCCAACTGATTTGAGACAAAACTTCCAACATTCAAATTCAAAACGCAGTCGGTCTGACGAGGAGCCGCAATCTATCAACTTCCGAGGAGGCGGAAGATGGCGAGATGGAAGAGGCAGATGCTCTTAACGCCTGGAGCTCTTACCTTATTTGTGTCCGTAATCACCAGAGACTGGCCACGGACCAGCTCACAGCCTCTTAACTAATTACACATTGTGGTTGAGAGGCAAAAACAGGAATTAGCACCATCACGGCCAGCGGCTGCCTCCCAATGACACCTAATTAAAACTTGATGAACGCCCGTGTCTGCGATATCCAAGTTCCCGCTGTAAGCCTTTCGCTGTCACTCATTAAACAGTACTTAGCTGCCAGTTGGTCCCCCTCCACCCCATCTTTCATCTCTCTCTCTCACTGGTAGTACTAGCACTAAGTGACAGGTTAATTGTAATAGCTGCTACACATAAACCGGGCTAAGTGTGAGGCAGTTGCGGAGCAGGAGGGGGACAAGGGGGAGACTTCACACGTCAGGCTTGGCAGCTTTAATTGTAAGTTTTGGCCTCGCCATCAACGCTACATCTTCAAATCTCTTTCTTCTCGCGCCGTTCCTACGTTCCAGACCCCCCTCCCGGCACGGCTCTTCGCGCACGCGTCTTCTCAGAGACAGACAGTGATTACGTGCGCGAGGACGCCGAGTATAATGCTATCGGGCCTGCGTGTTGGAGAAGTGAATTAGAGCCTCTGATGCTGTTTCTACAGCGCCGAGCTTGATGAGGGGGCAGATGCCTTTGTGGTCTTATCATTAGAACACAATGGTCATGTTGTCATCAACCTTGCCATCTCCAATTGAAAAGACATGATTGTGTGTTGGGGGCTTTTTCCTCGCTCGCTCGCTCCCCAGCTCCCCCCCCAGCCAGCCAGCCTCCCCCTCGGTCGCTTTGCGCTGAATAGAAGCAATTTTCCGAGAGCTATGAAATCACGTAATAGCTCCTAATATGCAGCTGCTCTGCTAGAAGCTGCAGCCACTATTTAAGTGGAAGTCATACACAATACGTGTTTATGGCGGAGGAAACATGAGCAAAGGCCAAGATTATTCACAAAAACACACGCTCTCCTCTATCAAATAATGACCTATTTCGTGCATTAAAATGAGAATGTAATGGATTTTTTTCCCCTCCTCCTCGACGCCACCGGCCATTTGTTGTGCTTTTTAAAATTTCGCCTTTTAATTCACATGTCTGAATTCCACGTTTCCCCCAGCGAAGAAAAAGAAGGTGACATTTGTATAGACGCGCGAGAGAGGTGAAGTGCGGCGATTTGGCGAGGGAGGGACCGCCGAAAAAGCCATCTGAGACTGAAACCTGTCGCTTTCCTCCTCACTCAGGTGTGTGTGATTGATATCAATCCCAAACTCCAGACTATGAGAGCGAAAGTGGTCGATAGCTCCACTTATGTCTGCAAAAGCAACATCCCAGATGTGAATTTGGAGCCTAATGTATTTATCAAAACATCCTACCTTGCTTTACATACCCATTTGAGCAAAGTGAATGTCAATTTGCAGTTTGAATAAACAGGGAAATGATGATTACGGAATGACTAGGTGTGTCTATGTGGAACAGTGTCATAGTCCTTGCAATATTCTGAGACCAAAGTGCAAAGGAGCAAAGCATATATAGTCCATATGTATTTCCGGCAGAAACTGAAGTGGAAGTATTCTTTCTAAATCAATGTGTTTTACAGTACACTTGTTTTAATGTACTACACAGAAGTCTAATGGACATTAAGTGAATTTGAAGATCTTTGACGTGAATCAAACACCATAAAAACCAACCTTGTTCAAATTCTTTCAGCTTCCGTAAGGCCTCATCTCTCTCCTCTTGCATTTTTTTACACTGAAAAAAGATTAAATAAATCCGTTAGCAGATTTATATTGTATATATCATACATAGTATACACTACCAGTCAAAAGTTTTCGAACAGTAAGATTTTTAATGTTTTTTTAATAGTAATGATACTAAAAATTCAGCTTTGAAATCACAGGAATAAATTACATTTTAAAATATATTCAAATAGAAAACTTTTTTTTTTTAAACAGCACAAATATTTCAACATCTGGATCAAATAAATGCAAGTGAAGAGAAAAAATATTTAAAAAATCTTACTGTCCAAAAACATTTGACTGGTAGAGTGTTTTCTATTTTAATATATTTTTGAGATGTAATTTATTCCTGTGATTGCAAAACTAAATTTTCAGTAGCTATCATTTCAAGTGTTTTCAAGCTATTATTTTAAGTGTCATATGATCCTTCAGAAATTATTTTAATCTACTCTTTTTCCCTCATCTTGATTAAATGCATGCACCCTTTGTGAACACAAAAGTATGATGACAGAATTTTCTGTTTCAGTACAATGAAAGTCAATGCAGTGTTGAAAAATATAATATTTCTATATGAATTTTAAAACATTTTTTTGTTGGGTGAACTATACCTTTAAGACTACACACAGATGTTCAAGTGCAAGGAAAAAGAAATAAGGGGTGAAAGAAAGGACAGCATGACAGTGAACGTCTTACCTCCTTTTTGATTTTCTCGTATTCTCTTTGGAGGCTTTCATACTGGAGAAGTACTGCAGAAATACAAGGACGCCAGTTAAACATGTCTCTCAGCTTCCCATGAACTATACGCTCAGTTAATGCAACACATTATACAGAAGATCAGCTCGAGAGGAAACTACTGCAAACCACAACTCATGTCCAGCGTGAGGACTGCTCATGGAAACCAGTGCTAATTTACACAAAAGTATTTTTAATGTTGCAAAAATATATCATTACAAATACAGGAAATTCTCTTCCAGGATGAGACATACATTTGCTGGTCAAGATGATAACAGTTCTGCTCATATCTGTCTATAATCTGACTGCAGTATGAATCAGCATCAGCTCTACTGAATATGCATCTAATTTTAGAACAGAAGATGTGATCTGTAAAGGATTTACAAACCACGGTGTCTGGGTTATTAATGTCAGAGTGACACAGACTACTATGAAAAAGAGGCAAGAACAGACAGTAACCTCAGTTTAACTGTAATAATCCTATTTAATAATCCTAATGTTTATGAGGTCAGTAGGGTGCTTTGAGCAAAAGGATACGATACAAATTCTGCCTGAAGACATCAGTCAAGAACATTTACTCATTTAATGCCAACAATAACATTTGTGGGTTCAAAAATTACAAAAGAAAGCGCAGACTGTCTTGATTTCAGACCTGATTTCAGACTTGACAGTCTTGATTTAAACAGTTTTACCTGGCTGCTGTAAATAGTTACATGACTAGAGCTTTCAGAGATGGTATCTGCATCAAAGCTCCATAAAACATGTCATAATATAGGCATAGATATCATATTAATATTCAAATTGTCTAAGTCATATAAATTATGATCACAGTACACATCAGTGGTCACATTATAAAACCCGGAGCCCAATTCTGAATATGTAACTGTTATATACACATTAAAATGTGTAATTTTAATTACAGTAAATATACATTTGTCAACCACAATTTTCCCAAACTAATTCTATTAAGTTTTGAGAATATAGTTCCTATTAACAATTAAAGGAGAAGTCCACTTCCAAAACAAAGATTCACATATAGTGTACTCACCCCCTTGTCATCCAAGATGTTCATGTCTTTCTTTCTTCAGTTGTAAAGAATTTATGTTTTTTGAGGAAAACATTTCTGCATTTTCTCCATATAATGGACTGATATGGTGCCCCGATTTTGAACTTCCAAAATGCAGTTTAAATGCAGCTTCAAACGATCCCAAATGCGGTTGTAAACGATCCCAGCCGAGGAAGAAGGGTCAAATCTAGCGAAACGATCGGTTATTTTCATTTAAAAAAATACAATTTAAATACTTTTTAATCTTAAACACTTGTCTTCCCTTTCTCTCAAAATCAGGGCACCATACCAGTCCACTATATCGAGAAAAATGCTGAAATGTTTTCCTCAAAAAACATAATTTCTTTACGACTGAAGAAAGAAAGACATGAACATCTCGGATGACAAGGGACTGAGTAAATTATTTGTAAATTGTTGTTTTGGAAGTGGAGTTCTCCAGGGAGTAAAATAGTGTGCTCATTTTGCTGTAGAAAGATGCAAAGACAGACTGCATTATACATTTTATCTTTAAGTGAAAACAAAAGAAATGCCAGGATGTTAACCAAAAATGTGTGTGCATGTCCAAACATGCCTCTCAAAGCAAAAGGATTTATGGAGTATTTGTAAAGAAGTATTTTCCTCTGCATGCAGAGGAGATTACAAAGTACAGAGAATGTAATAATGCAATCTTTGTTCCACTTCAGAATTTGTTGGTTGGCTAAACAGATTATTTGTTTTCCTCGTACAAGAACAGATATGGGCTGTGCCTTATTGGGAATAAGGTTAAATCAAGTTGACATCGACAGGAGTGTTATATCTAGAGGAAAAAAGAAAAATAACGCTACTTCACGTAGGCCTATTATTATAGTACCTGTGTTTTGTTACAGCCCGTTCCAGCATTTCTATACACTATTAAGTGCGCTAGTTAGGGCACACCAGCACTCCTAATGCATTCGAATGAGTCACTCTTACCTTTGTTTGACAGTTCTGACATCATGTTCACTTCTTTCTGTTCTCCTGTTAACGCCATTGAGAGTTCCTGCGGTTACCGATTCAAAACTCCGGTTAAGCCCAGCGCAAGCGATACAGGAAATGACACCTGGTCACACCTACTACGGTCACACGCGTGCTCCGTTAAAGTAAAAATCTACCATGCAAACCATAGTTATACTATGGTAAAACTGTAGTAACTGTGTTTGTTTAGCGTGTTGACTACAGTTTTACCACAAATACCACGGTTAAGCTATGGTAAGTGTTGCAAAATGGTTAATTTGAGGTTGACATTATTAATTAGATTGACTTGAAGTGACAACCATCAGTTAATATTTAAAGTCTATTAAGTATTTACATAGACGTTCAATGTGGAAGAGCTTAAAGAGCGCACACTGAGCCTAACTGGAGCAGCAACATTTTTTAACACATTTCATGTAATATTTATTAAAATTACAAGATTTTGCAAAATAAATCATGCATTGCGTTCATACATATTTAATACGAACAACTATTATTAACAAAATCTATGAAAGTATACTTTTTCTTACTGATGTCACACTAAAGCTGTGTGGTTTTCATAGTAGTGCACCCTTTAAGCTCACCTTAAAATAATATGAAATCTTAAAAAATAACAGCAGTGTAAAACCACAGACCAGCAATAAATTGTAAAATGTTGCTAAAACTATCGTTTGGATCTAACTCTAATTATTTCCACATTCAAGATGCTTTGGACAGCATAAAGGTAAGAAAATGATGAGAGGATTTTATTTTTAATTTTTGGGTGGCGTGTCTCTTTAAATTGTTTTCATTCAAATAAATTCTAATTTCTGAATTTTCCTATAAATCATGAACTGAATCAAGCATTGCAAGGTAATGGTTTAACTATAGTATCCATGTTTTTTTGTTTTATTTGTAGTAAAACCCTGGTTAATTTTCAGAAGTGTTGAGAAAATAAATTCTCTAAAACTCCCATCGAATTTCATTCATGGACATTTTCACCAGTGTCATTTTCTCATCTTAAATGTAATATTTAACAGCATTCTGTGGCGGAAATGGTGGGGGTGGAAATGACGAGTAAATATGTTTAGAATAAAATCGCATTTAAAATAACCAGCATTTTATATTTGCTAATAATACACACGATAACTATAATTTTTACCTTCTGCTTAATCGCACAAAATTATTGCAAGATTGGAAATGACACACAAACAGGAATAAAATTAAGTTCAAAACCGATATTTACCTTGTTTTTTTCATGTCTTTTTACCCATCACTGCTGAAAAAAACAATAAGACCATCACAGAAAATTCTAATGGTTTCCACTACAAATACCATTACAGACATTACAAACCATCAACCTTTAACCATTAAAAAATGTTTTGTTGTAGTGTGTTTTGGGACATATTCCATTAGGATTTATTGGTTTTACCAAGCCACCAATAGAAGCTGACCAATTACCAGTAGAGACCAACAGGGTCCATTACAGTTTCCATTAAAACCAATAGAAGTCCCATTATAACCAGTAAAACCATTACGAATTTAGTGTTGTGTCTATTGTTTTTTTTCAGCAGGGTCCTCTCATTACTAAACACATACACTAACTTTCAAAAAATATTTAAAAGGGGCACATTTTTGTACCCTGATAAAATGAGACCACACTTATCAGAAAGTTATAAAACTGTATGTATTAAAACAGTATCCACCTTATTTTTCTGTATAAGAAAAATAAATACATTTTAGGTGTCTAGCTATTTTTAGCTATACAAAACAGCTGGTTTTGCCGCTTGATATTGCTAACTGATGTGTCTTACCATGTTATTTTAATATATTATCTTAATTATGAACACACTGCTTTGTAGTCCAAACAGTTTTACAGTTTACTGCACGTTTTATTCTTCTTGTTATTTCCCTATAGCGGCTAATGAACTGGAAGTCTCGCCCATAGGCTTACTTTCGCGTTGAAGAACAAGGTGGGTGGGTCTCATGTAAAACAATAAAATCTAAAAAATAATAGCACAAACAATTGAACAAAATGAAATCCATTACTTTTGATAAATAAAAATTGATTAAATAAAATTGGCATAAGTTTAAGAAACACCAACAGTGTTGCCAAGTCTGTGGTTTGTTGTCTCGGGTTAAAGTGACCCCAATAGCGTAACATTTAGCCCCTTGGATGCGAATTTTACCAGGGGAATCCCGCCAGAAAAAACATGTATTTTACCTCCTGAAAGAGATTTTTAACGAGGACCCCCGCTCAAAATGCAACTACACTATTTTTGGGTAGTTTTGAGTAGCAGTTGGGCAGGTTTTGTTGTGAAAACCTGGCAACCCTGCCCACTAACTATAGGAACTATGATACTGTTGTTATAGTAGTAGATCTTTTAAAACAATCCACTAGCATTTTGATTCACTTTAATTAATACTACTGTTATTATGACAAATAAATGAAGTAGTCAAGTCAATCACAATATAACAATATAATTTAATTCATCTGAGAGGTTTGACAGGTTTAACAGCAATCAACACAGGTAAAACGCATTTACACATACAGAGTAAGAGGGGAATGTTTAATCAGTCTTATATCTCAGCACATAATTCAAAGCACAGACGCTGTAAACATCCTCCATCCTCCTCTAAAAGGGAAATAACAGCTGTCAGTGACAAGCACACATACTATATGATCATTCAACACCTATGATTACCTGTCTGTCAGCATAACACAAACTAAGTTTGGTGTGCAAACATTCACTTGAATTTGTTTTCTGGATATTAAAATAAATAAAAGCAAATATTTTCAAGGGGAAGGGCCGTTAATGAATTTGTAAATCAAATAATCTCATGACTTACATTGGAATGTTTCGAAATACGCCATTATTTGTGTGCTTGTTGCAGTGATGAATGGAGGATGTGAGAGAGAACACAAATGTGCAAGTAAGCCCTGAATTTTTCCCTTCTGTTGATGTTTTTACTATACTCTTTAGGCTGCGGACAGTGAAATAATTTGAAATAATAAAAAAAAAGAAAACGAACTACAGGACAGTATGCGTCTCCAAAACAAAACAGTGAAACAAAAGCAAACCACGATTACAAATTCTATCCACACAATAAAGTACACACAAACATGTATAACACAACAATGGGGAACAATGGAATAATCTCTGGTGGTCATAACTAATGGGATAAAGACATGAAACCATTTTATGCATATTAAATGTGTATTATCCCAGAGTTACGCCCAATAATTCTAAACACCACTTGTCAGAGTAGAGGTGGACACAAGGGGTGAGGTTTTCTCAGGGAGACAGGTCATGTGACCTTTAGCCCAAGCCTCCAGAAGGTGAAGTGGTCTTAGGAGGCTCCGTGACGGGCGGCGGACTCTCTCGGGTAGAATTCGGCCAGTGTGCTCTGAGGAATTCTCTTCAGCATTTCTTTGGGGAAGATTCGGAGCAACTGCCAACCAATGTCCAGTGTCTCAAACACAGTTCTGTTGTCATAGGGACCTATAAAATAGACACATGCCTCATAATCTCAAAGTCACATGACATAGAACTTAAAGGAGAACTCCACTTCCAGAACAACAATTTTCAAATAATTTACTCACCCCCTTGTCATCCAAGATGTTCATGCCTTTCTGTCTTCAGTCGTAAAGAAATTATGGTTTTTGAGGAAAACATTTCAGGATTTTTCTCCATATAATGAACTTAATTGGTGCCCCAATTTTGAACTTCCAAAATGTAGTTTAAATGCAGCTTCAAAAGGCTCTAAAAGGAAGAAGGGTCTTATCTAGTGAAATGATTGGTCATTTTTTTCGAAAAATAAAAATTTGCATACTTTTTAAGCACAAAAGTTTGTGTAGCACAGGCTCTGGGATGCACGTCCACGATGCTACGAATTAGTAATGGGCCATTCTTGGATGATTCTTTCATTTTGAACGAATCTTTAATGTGACTCGGGAAGAACGAGTCATCTCAGGGAGTGATTCGTTCAGTCACGCATGCGCAATATCCTATTAGGTTCTGTACTGGAATTAGTTCACTTGTTTCGAGTCTTCTGTTTTTTTTTGAGTCATTCCTTCATCTTATGGGGCTGTCACGTGATGAACGAAAGACTCAAACCCGAAAACTTTTCAGATAAGAGGTGAGGTGAGCTAATCATAGACTAATGACCCAGGTAAACAATGAATTAATCATTTCTGTTTCTTATAGCATTATAGTTATGTCTTGTTTGTAGTGTGATCAACGTTTGTGTAAGCAGTAGATGTGTTAGGGAAGTAACACATAACATTTTAATTATATTTTGCTAAAATGAACGAAATGACTCGTAAAAAAAAGATTTGTTCATTTTGCTGAATGATACAATAGAACGTAGCGTTGTGAACTTGCAGAGCCTGTGCTACACAAGCTTTTGTACTTAAAGTATAAAAAAAATATTTTCCGAAAAAAAAAAAAAAAAAAAAGACAGATCGTTTCGCTAGATAAGACCCTTCTTCCTCGGCTGGGATCGTTTAGAGCCCTTTGAAGCTGCATTTAAACTATATTTTGGAAGTTCAAAATCGGGGCACCATTGAAGTCCATTATATGGAGAGAAATCCTGAAATGCTTTCCTCAAAACCATAATTTCTTTACGACTGAAGACAGAAAGACATGAACATCTTGGATGACAAGGGGGTGAGTAAATTATTTGTGAATTGTTGTTCTAGAAGTGGACTTCTCCTTTAAGCTTCCATTAGGTATCATACTCGAGCGACTTGATCATTGGAATCCTTGAGCCAAGACCAACAAAACATATCTATGAATATATCTATGATTTCGTTTCCATCATGAGCAAATTGCGCAGACTGTTCTGACTCTTTTTCTAACTGACTGGACTTACAGTTCATGTATGAAGGGAAAAAAAGAAAAATCCCACAGACCGTGCACTCATATCACCAATCAGAATGTCAGAGACTTCAGAGAGGTCTCAGATTGTTTCTGTTATCTTTACATAATTTTTGAACTTTCCATTTAGCAAAAAAACCTAAAAACATGGATCATGGTTCCTACAAAAATATTAGGAAGCACAACTGTTTTTAACATTGATAATACTACTATAGAATGATATTTAGAAGTATATTAGAATGATTTCTGAAGGCTGGAGTAATGGCTGCAAACAAATCAGCTTTACCATCACAGTAAAAATTACATTTTTAAATATACACTGCCATTCAAAAGTTTGGGATCAGTAAAATATTTAATGTTTTTTTAAGTCTCTTATACTCAAAGTTCCATTTATTTAATCAAAAGTACAGAAAAAAGTATTATAAAATATTATTGCAGTTTAAAATAACAGTTTTCAATTTTAATATACTTTAAAATAATAGATACAAAACTGAATTGTGTCACACTAATTTTGTCACACTATCCTTATAATGTGCTAATTTATTATCAATTTTAGAAACAGTTGTGCGGATTAATTTTTTTTTTGGAACCCGTGATTCTTTTTTCAGGATTCTTTGATGAATAAAAAGTTAAAAAGAACAGCATTTATTCAAAATAGAAATCTTTTCTAACAATATAGGTCTTTACTATCATTTTTCATTAATCTAACACACCCTTGCTGAATAAAAGTATAACGGCATTGTATATTGTTACAAAATATTTCTATTTTAAATAAATACTGTTCATTTTAACATTTTATTTATCAAAGAATTCTGAAAAAAAAAAAAAAAGTATCACAGGTCACAACTGTTTCTAACATTGATAATAAATCAGCACATTAGAATGATTTCTGAAGGATCATTTAACACTAAAGTCTCGAGTAATGTTGCTGAAAATTCAGCTTTGCATCACATGAATAAATTCTATTTTAAAGTATATGAAAAAAAACACTATTTTAAATTGCAATAATATTTCAGAATATTACTTTTTTTTGTATTTTTAATCAAATAATCGCAGCCTTGATGAGCTGAAAAGACATCTTTAAAAAACATAAAATAAATCTTACTGATCCTGAACTTTTGAACAATATTGTATACAGTATTATGAAAACAGTCATTTTAAATGGTTACAAAAAAAAATAATAAAAAAACGAAATATTACTGTTTTTACTGCATTTTTAAAATATAATTTGTCTATGTGAGCATAAGAGACTTTTTTCAAAAATATTTTTAAAAATCTTACCGATCCAAACTTTGGATTGGTGTACATAGACAGATTTAGATAAATAAAAAAATAATAATAATATTAAAATAAATATAATTGATGTTAATTTCTCAGAGCTTTATCAGCTTTAATGTTTTAGCTTTGAATAAAAAAAAAAAAAAAAAACGTGATTGTGAATGCATGCAATGTTCTTTAAGAAGCTGGCTTTATAGCCTTGCATTCAGCTTGCAAAGATCAAAACCGCTGACTGACACATGCCATCTTTAATGGCATATTTCAGTTAAACAGAAAAGTGCTTTACTTGATGGAAACACTGTATTGTTCCACAAAAATGGCGGGGGGATGAGTGAATGCATGTTTTGTTCTCTGTAAATAGAAGCAATAACTGAGATTGTTGGAGTCCAACGTGTGTTGGTGGAACAATGTCCTTTTCTACCAATGACGATAATGTCACAGCAACTGTGTGACACACACACAAAGGAAACTGAGAGATTTCATCCCCAAAATAAAGCAGCGATCATTATGAGAGACGTACACACTTATTTTTTATAGTGAAGTGGAGGGTTTGATGGAGACGGAGGGCCTTGCACCTTGTGCTACGCTGAAGAGCGACAACATTGAGAAGAACATTCACTGAGGTGAAAGTGCTTTGCGGCAGAGCAAGAGCAGTGGCTGATAGAAATATCGTCTAGTGGTTTCCAATACAGACTATAAAACAGCATAATAGTGTACGCGTACACACACAGTCACCTTGGAATTTGAAAAAAAAAGCTCTAGTGTGATGAACCCTACTAAAGATAAAGCAAAGCTCCATTTACCAGAGAAAGACTTCATAATAACTGCGTCTTTGCGAGTACAGTTCTAATTTTCTGCCAAATTTAGACCCATGTTTAGTAAATGAGCCTATGCGGTATGCTAGAGGGGTTTGTACCTTGAGCAATGAAATTCTTTTCAAACTTCTGCAGGAACTCCAGGTACAGCAGGTCATCTGAAGTCAAAGCTTCCTCACCCACCACAGCCTTCATGGCCTGAACATCTTTACCAATAGCATAACATGCATACTATGGGATTAAGAGACAAACAGAGGGAGAATTAGTCTTGAAAAACAACAATTAAATGGCAAACTGTGGTATGAATGTTTTATAACTTATTTACAAGCTGGTTAGAGACATCAGCGTGGTCTTTGCGGGTCATGCCTTCTCCGATAGCGGATTTCATCAGACGAGAGAGAGATGGCAGTACGTTGATGGGGGGATAGATCTTTAATTGAAAAAAAAAAAAAGTAGAGTTAGGTTGCGAAAATAAAAGGAAAAACTGTGTTCTAACATTGAAAATGATCGCCATAAAGATTTATTATTAAATACTGAAAATAAATTGATGTATACACTACCTGTCAAAAGTTTTTGAACAGTAAGATTTTTAATGTTTTTTTTGTTTTTTTTAAAGAAGACTCTTCATTTATTTAATCCAAAATACAGCAAAATGACTAATACTGTGAATATTTTTACTATTTAAAATAGCTGCTTTCTATTTGAATATATTTTAAAATGTAATTTATTCCTGTGATCAAAGCTAAGTTTTCAGCATCATTAATCCAGTCACATGATCCTTCAGAAATCACTCTAGTATGCTGATTTGCTGTTCAAGAAAAATTGTATTATTATTATCATTATTATCAATATTTGAAACAGTTGAGTACATTCATTTATCTGAAATAAAAATCTTTTGCAACATTATAAACTATTCCATTCAAAAGCTTGAAGTCAGTATCATTTTTTTTGTGATACTTTTATTTAGAAGGATGCTATAAATTGATCAAAAGTGATGATAAAGACATTTAATGTTACAAAAGATTCCCATTTCAGATAAATGCTGTTCTTCTGAACTTTCTATTCATCTAAAAACCTGAAAACATTCTATTCAGCTGTTTTCAACATAATAATAGTAATACAAAATGTTTTTAAGCAGCAAATCAGAATATTAGAATGATTTCTGAAGGATCATGTGACTGTAATGATGCTAAAAATTTGGCTTTGAAATCACAGGAATAATTTTTAAAATATATTCAAATAGAAAATAGTTATTTTAAATAGTGAAAATATTTCACATATTTTCCCTGCACTGTGGATTAAAAAAAAAAAAAAGCAGGCTTGGTGAAAAGAGACTTCTTTTATATATAAAAAAAAAAAAAAAAAATCAAAATTATACCGTTCAAAAATTTTTGACTCATAGCATATGAACCACATTAATGAGCCCTAGTGTACTTTTGCAGATTCTGCAAACTTCTCACCTGTCTGTTATGCAGTTGTCTGTCAACATATACCTGTCCCTCTGTGATGTATCCCGTCAGATCAGGGATTGGATGGGTGATATCTGTAAATGGGGGCAAAATGAAATTGGCAGATTTAAGCAATTTTATGCAGTCAAAACTGCTTATTCTAGTCACGCATAATGATTTTATTAGTTTTAACTAATAGCATTCATAAAGCAGCCCTGATCTGAAGATCAGTACAGTAATATTGTGGTGTTTTGGACAGAACAGAGATAGTGAGTTATCGAGATAGAAGGGCAAAGAAAGCGATAAAGAAGAAAGATGGAGGTTTCCTGGAGCTGCTATAATAGGGAACACCCATTCAGAAACACACACAGGTCCTTCACAACGATGTTTCTATAGTAACCAAAGCCATCAAGAGTGCTAGTTACTGGGCACAGTTGCTGTGTCCGGCCTCAACACAAAATAAAGAGTGCACATTTTATATCACTAACTGTCCAGAATCATTCTGATTCTTACAAGTTTTGTAATGGCGTGCAAGAATGTGTGAATGTACTTGGCTGTAGTTTAGAGACAAAATTGAGAAGTGACCCTAAAACTTAAAAAATCCTTTGATAATGAACATTACGGGATGCCCTCATTTGGAAAATGTAAAATATATGAACTACATAACTAAATTACTAAAAGTAAATGATTAAAAAAGCTTAATAATTAAATTAATATCCAAATAAATAATTACTAAATAATAACCTAAAAACTAAAATGATTAACTAAATAAATATGAAATAAAAACAAAATAAAATAACTGAATAAATACAAAAAAAAAGTATATCTAATTAAATGATTAAAAACACTAAACTTAAATAACTAACTGAATAAATAGCTAAAAAATACTAAATAATTAAATATCTAAATAGAAAAACTAAAATAACTAAACTGACATAACTAAAAAAAAAACAACTAAATAACTAAAATAACTGAATAAATAGTTTTTAAAAACTAAAATAATTATACATCTAAATAAAAAAAACTAAAACAACTAAGCTGAGATATCTAAATTTCTAACTAAATTAGATTTTACACTAAATGAGATAACTAAAAATGCACATTTTATATCACCAACTGTCTAAAATCATTCTGATTCTAGCAAGTTTTCTAATGGCAGAAGGACACCAATGAAGACGACGAATGAAATTTATGGTGTGAAAAAAATAAACTTTTTGTGAAGTAAAATTATGGGATATCTTCATTTGGAAAAATTATAAAATGAACTAAAACTAACAAAATAACTAAAACAAACACCTACATAATTACATAAATATCCAAATAAATAATGAAAATAATCTATAAAATAACTAAAATAAAACAACTAAAAAAAAAAAAAAAAAAAAAAAAAAATGTATATCTAAATAAATGACCAACAACTACTCTGAAATAATTAAATAACTGAATAAATAGCTAAAAAATACTAAATTATTAAAAATCTAAATAACGAAAGTATATCAACAAAACTCAAAAAGCTAAAAAAAACCAACTACATAAATAAAATAATGTAATAGCTAAAAAAAACAAAATTATATATATATATAAAAAACTAAAATAACGAAACTGAGATCTAAAGGAGATACCAAAAAATACATTTATTTCATTAAAAAAAACTAAATAAAAATAACTAAACTAAAAAACTAAAGTAATTAAATAATTATATTTTTAATAGTTGTTTTAATTATTATTTTTTAATTTTATTTATTTTATTTTACATTTTTCACCAGGCTGAACTCTACATTTTATTAAAAAGTAATAGCACACTTCTCAACAAACACCACAATTTCATGCCTAAGTTACATGCTGAAGTTGAATATTTGTTGAAATGGCTTTACAGTACACTACCAGTTAAAAGTTTTATATATTTAATTGAATATATTCAAATAGAAAACAGTTCATTTAAATAGTAAAAGTATTTCAAAATGTTACTATTTTTGCTGTACTTTGGATCAAATAAATGCAGGCTTGATAAGCAGAAGAGACTTCATTAAAAATCTTACTGTTCAAAAACTTTTGACTGGTAGTGTATATAATCAATAATTAGCGTTATATAAAAAGAAGTGTGTATGTGCATGTACCATCATTAGGCATGGTTAGAATGGGGATCTGGGTGATCGATCCATTCCTGCCCTCCACTCTTCCAGCACGCTCGTAGATCGTAGCAAGATCAGTGTACATGTAACCTGGAAAACCACGACGACCCGGTACCTCTTCACGGGCAGCAGACACCTACAAACCAAAAGAAACGAAACCAAAACCGGCATTTTAAATCATGACAATTTAAGTTGTGTATGATGTGTATATAAAAACTTCATTGTCTCTAGTGAAGTTACACAGGAGCATCTTAAAACCCTTGAGTTACAAGAAACTAAACTGTAGCATCTGTTCCACACCAACCGATTAATGACAGCCATTTCAAGCCGGCCAAATGACGTTAATATATTTTCCACTCGCTGCATCTGCACACCGAGGTGCTTTTATAAGCAGAAAATACACTCAGATCTCCTCCCAAGGTTAAAACGAGTGTAGACACAGTTCTAAGCCTCACCTTTACCAGGCTGAATGGGAGAGGGAGTTAAATGTTAACGCTCCTGCTGCTCTTTGGAAGTGTCTGCCTACTGCAGAAGCCAAAGCAGGCAGCTTCGATAGGGCTGAATGTATCCCAAGGTTACAGCGGCACAAAGACAGGAGGGAATGGTCCTTTCACATGTACGCAAACTATTTAGAATGAGCATTATGCGTTTGACACATGTTTGTGGCATAAAAAAAATGATTATCACTGGCATGAGGGTGAAAGAAAGGAGATCTTCAGAAGGCTGAGGAACATTTGAAGTCAGAACGTCCCACTGCTGCGTTTAGAATGACACACTACCATACAACTCTATACTATTTTGCCGCTATGTGAAGTGTGACCTAGTAAATTTACCAAAATGTGCAGGAAATATCTGCTTTATGGAAAGCAGTATCTCTAATGCAACACACTCTATTTTCTTCACTCTTCCAGTGCAAAAAATAAAAAATAAAAAATCAAAAGCGACATCAACCTTGATTTTTCTTAAACATATTCTTCTTCACTCATGATTTAATGCCGAAACTTAAAACACTTCAGAAGAAAAAAAAAATCAATTACAATAATTAATTAAATAATTTTCTTTTTCCATCATGGCAACTTGATCCAATAGTGAGTTAAGATATATATTAATATAAACACATAAACACATTTGAGTTACATAAATCTCAAAGCATATTAATATTAAGTTCATCACATTGCAATAGGAAGAACCTCATGTTGAGCAAATTACATTTTGGAATAAAGCACCCAGTGTAGGTGCTCTTGCGGTATACTACACATTTAGCTGAATTTTATACATATTTGCATACTAGACAAAGTATATATGCTATTTAGAACAAAAATAATATAAGTAGTCTGGCATAAATAAAAAAAAAACTATATATATACACTGCTGTTTACATTTGGGATCAGTAAGACTTGTAATGTGTTTTAAAGAAGTCTCTTATGCTCATCAAGGCTGCATTTATTTGACTAAAAAAAAATACAGAAAATAAACAGTAATAGCGTTATCACTTAGTACAACTTAACATTTCAAGTTGACTAAACTTATTTGAGTTGACTGAACTTAAAATTTTAAGGCAGCATGGTAACAAATTATTTTAAGCTGACTCAACAAATTGTGTTTTTTGTTTTTTACAGTGTGAATAAAAGTATTAATTTCTTTCAAAAAAGAAAGAATAAAAATTCACCAACCTTAAATTTTTAAACAGTAGCGTATACTGTTAAAAAAGGTTTCTATTTTAAACAAATGCTGTTCTTTTTATTCATAAAAGGTATATATATTTTATATATATATATATATATATATATATATATATATATACATATATATATACATACATATACATATACACACATATACATATACACACATATACACATATATATACGCACACACACACACATATATATATATATATATATATATATATATATATATATATATATATATATATATATATATATATATATATATATATATATATATATATATATATATATATATATATATATATATAAATATGTGTGTGTGTGTGTATATATATATATATTTATATAAATAAAGCATCACAGCTTCCAAAAAACTGCTTACAACACTGATAATAAATCAGCATATTAGAATGATTTTTGAAGGATCATGTGACACTGAAGACTGGAGTAATGATACTGAAAATTCAAATTTGATCACTGAAATAAATTAGATTTTAATGTATATTAAAATAGAAAAACGTTATTTTACATCATAATAATGTGTCACAGTATTACATTATTTTCTGTATTTTTTGATCAAATAAACACAACCTTGACAAGCATAATAAACTTTTTTTAAAAATATTGAAAATCTTACTGATCCAAAACTTTTGAACGGCAGTTCTCTCTACATTGTGTAGTAATACTGTTTCTTATGTTTTATGTTTATATAATTCTACTTCTATATTTTTTTAATAGTTTAGACCAGGGGTCACCAAACTTGTTCCTGGAGGGCCGGTGTCCTCCAGAGTTTACCCCAACTTTCCTCAACACACCTGCCTGGAAGTTTCAAGTATACCTAGTAAGACTTTGATTAGCTGGTTCAGGTGTGTTTGATTAGGGTTGGAGCTAAACTCTGCAGGGACACCGGCCCTCCAGTACCGGGGTCTAGTGACCCCTGGTTTAGACTATTTTTTTAATATGTAATTAATTTCTGTGCAGAGAGTTGTACAAAACATTTACTTCATGTTCTACTTCTGTGTATACTTGTGACCACTAACACTTGATTTGTTCGATCAAAATGTTATAAGGTACAAAGCCAATGTCTGGCTCTACGTCAGGTTTTGTTTAAAACATGATTTTTTACACTTCAGCAGATGGTGCTGAAATTCATTCATTACAATTGGACACAGTGGCTCTTCAACATAAGCCACCCAGGAAACATGATAGTAACCGTAACGCTGGTCATTGCTCCAGCCTCCAATATTGTTCCAAATGTCAAGAGGGGGTTACTGTGCTTTTGTTACACAAGATTATGTTCATTCATAGCCGTCATAGCTGTTTGTTCAGCGCCAAACAGTTGGAATATGATATAAAGGAAATGGCCCTGTACATGCAAAGTCAACTACTTGTATTGCTAAACAGAGTTGAGAGATGCTAAACAAGGTTGTTATTTATATGATGCATGATAAAGCAATATAAATGAGTACTAGATGCTGTGCATCTAGCCTAAGAAGTGCATGGCACAATGGCTAGGAAAATACAAAATGATATAGAGACTAGATACAGAGACCAGAGAGGATTATTTACTTGACAAGGTCAATTATGTTTAAGCAGGTATGAAATTCAAATAGAGAACAACATGGCATATGATGAGACAGGGCAGTGGAAATATCACCATGATGTACAGATGGTGTTTCAGATTTGCTTGCCCTTGCATCTAATAGAAAAACCTACTTTCCTCTTGAATGCTTTCATAGCTATAAAATGTCAACATGAACTGTTTATATGGGATACAAGTGCATTATGGCTCTGTAAAGGAGACCTTCAACTATGTTTGTTGAATTCACCATAACAAGATTTAATAAATAAATAAATAAATAAATAAAGACATACACCCTTAAAAAAAGCATTGAGTGAGTAGCTTGTGAGTAGTATGTTTACACATAAAATCTCACTGAAATATATTCCAATCCTTTTAGGCTCAGAAAGGCTGCCTTTGTTTGATCCAAAAGTACAGTAAAAATAGTAATATTGTGAAATATTGTTACAATTTAAAATGACTGTATCAATATCAACATATTTAAAAATGTAATTTATTCCTGTGATGTCATTACTCCAGTCTTCAATGTTACATAAACCTTCAGAAATCATTTTAATATGCTAATTTGGTGAGTTTTTTTTTTACTGTCTTTACTGTCACTTGTGATTAATTTAATGTCTTTGCTGAATAAAATTATTAATAAAAAAAACTCAAACTTTGGAACTGAAGTGTAAAACTAAACAACAGCCAGTGATCACTATGCATTATTGTAATATGGAAAAGAGCAGCTGTATTATTTTATTTCACTGGGATAAAAGGCATTAATCAACAAAAATCCACTTCTCTCAAAAATCTGAAGCTCTTGCATTTAAAAAATGAAAATTCTGTCATTAATTACTCATCCTCATGTCGTTCCAAACCCGTATGACCTATATTCATCTTCAGAACACAAATTAACATTTTTTTATGAAATCCGAGAGCTTTCTGACCCTGCATTGACAGTAATGCAACTACCATGTTCAAGACCAAGAAAGGTAGTAAGGACATCATTAAAATAGTCCATGTGACATCAGTAGGGTTGGGTATCATTTGAAATTTATCGATTCCAATTCCGGTTCCGTTTCTGCTTATTGATTCCAATTCTTAGCATTTCCTAGTTTCAATTCCAATAACTTAAAACGTTTGATTTTAAATGTTAAAATCACATTAAAATCCAAATGCAGGAATTGTTAAGCGGAATGCACGTGTCTTACCGAATAACCAGTTCTTAGAAATTTGGAACCAGTTCTCGATACCCAATCCTAGACATCAGTGGTTCAACCGAAATTTTATGACCCTATGAGAATACTTTTTGTGTACAAATAAAACAAAAATAATGACTTTGCTCAGCAATTTCTTCTCTTCTGTGTCAGGCTCTCTTGTGTATGCGTGTCAGTTGACACAGAAGAGAGGAAATTGTTAAAGAAAGATGTTATTTTTGTTTTCTTTGTGCACAAAAAGTATTCTCGTAGCTTCATAACATGTCCCAGATATATCCTTATTACCTTTCTGGGCATTTTAAGTGTCAGTTGTGTTGCTGTCTACACAGGGTCAGAAAGCTCTCGCATTTGATCAAAAATATTTTAATTTGTGTTCTGAAGATGAACGAAGGCTTTGCAGGTTTGGAACAACATGAGGGTGAGGAATTAATGATAGAATTTTCATTTTTGGGTGAACTATCACTTTAATGGCTCTTGCTTCTGACATTCATTATGAGGAAATAATTTTATCAATATGATATCGTCCTCACCTCTCTCAGAGCTTCTGCGTAGGAGCTCATGTCCGTGAGGATGACCAACACGTGCTTCTCACACTGATAAGCCAGATATTCTGCTGTGGTCAAAGCCAGACGTGGGGTGATGATGCGTTCAATGCTACGTAGAACAATTCAAAAGATTCAAATAGTCAATATGCATGCTATATCACAATGCATTACATAAGAGCACATAGGTCATTTAAATGAATTCTCACGTAGGATCGTTGGCCAGGTTCAGGAACAAGCACACATTGTCCATAGAACCGTTCTCCTCAAAGTCTGACTTGAAGAAACGTGCAGTCTCCATGTTGACCTGGAATTTAAACAAACAGACACAAATGTGAAACGCTGAATAAATCCAGAGACCTTCACTTCCTGTTTTACCACACTCTGATGAACTGACAATGTCAGGTGCTTTCTTGTTCATTGTCCAACCTAAATCTCCACTATTCAGTTCAAAATGACCTCTTGAAGTACATTTCCTGCTAAAGGAAAATCCTTTTCCTTTTATAAAAGGTTTAGCATTTTGACCACCCTGCACATGAAATCAAGATATAGAGTTACAGGGTGTCAAAAGCCAATGCATTAGACACGAGTCCGCACCGGGAGCCCAGCGGCCACAAGACACAAGGCTGGGTCAGTGACATTTCAAGCACAGGTTAATGGAAGTCCTCCACACTTGAATACACAGGTGAACCTGACACCTGACACAGGTAATACCTGTCTGAGAGGACAGACCGCAGCCACTCAGGTGACAATAACAAAGGTTTGGAGAGGAAGCAGACAGGTGAGGGCAGAGGGTTAAGGTAGTGTTAAAGAGCAGGATTAAGCCACCTACGAGGACCAAAATTCACTCACTCACACAAAACGGACACAATTTTACATTCCATCCACCGAGGGGATCATTTTACACAAGCATCCTGAAATTCATGCAAACAGTTGACCCATGTATAGACACCTAGATGTTAAAGAGGATTTACTGTTGTAAAGAAAATTAACATACAAGGAACCTCAACCTCAAGTCATACAAGGAACCGAACACACACACACTTGTAAACTGGCACAGATGAAGATACATAAAAACCACTCACCCCCATAGCAGCAAAGACGATGGCGAAGTTTTCTGCACTGTAGTCCATCACATCTTTTGGTTTCTGCACCAAACCAGCCTGACGACAGATCTGGGCAGCAATCTATCAATCAAAAACCACAGAACCAAAAACGTTAGAGTTGAAAAAAAAAAAAAAAAAAGTGAAGGGTTGGGTAAGTCTAAATTTTTCTTATGGTTACAAAGGCTGTATTTATTTGATTAAAGATACAGTATAAGAACAGTACTTCTGTGAAATGTAATTACAATTAAAAAAAAAAAAAACAGTTTTAATATATTGTAAAATGTATTAAAATTAATTTGTTTCTGTGATGGCATCAGCCCTTACTCGAGTCTTCAGTGTCACATAATCTTTCAGAAATCATTCTAATATGCTAATATGTTGATCCAGAAACAATAACCAAAAATATTTGGTTAATATTTGTGGCCACCATAGAGTCCCCTGATCAATTCTCTGATGAGTCGATGAATAGAAATTAAAATAACAGCAAAACAGCATTTATTTGAAATTGAAATGTTTTTGTAAGATAATAAATTTATTTACTGTCACTTTTTTTTTGAAAGATTTATTTTTGGCATTTTCACTTTTATCATGACAGGAGAGATCCGAAGTTGAGAGGAAGCGAAGTGAGAGAGAGGGGGGTGAGATCGGAAAGGTCTTCAAGTTGGGATTCGAACTCGGGTTGCTCGTAGTGCAACAGCGCAATTACTGTCACTTTTAATTAATTTAGTGCATCCTTGCGAGACAAAAGTATTTATTTATCCTAAA